>NC_056624.2:59348419-59649252 GCF_002870075.4 Lactuca sativa
TCCATGGGGTATATATATGGCACTTAGCCGTTTTTAGTTCATTTCTTCCATTTCAACTAGAGAAAACCCGATTTCTCTCCGAAGGATCTTCAACCGTTCATCCCAAATTGTAAGTACCTCAACCCTAGAGTGCATTAAAGTGTATTACATGCCTAGATATCATTGAAATCATCCAGAAATCACAAAGACAAGGTGTTTACGGCCTAAGATCTTTTTGGACCGTAAACCCTAAAAATGGGGCCAAAGTGTGCCCTATGTCCCTACAAACCTTTGAAACAAACCTAGAACCTTCCTTTAATGTGTTTAGAACATAAAAATCACCAAAATACCCCATTTATATGTGTTTACGGTTTTAGAATCTCCCAAAACCGTAAACACCCCAATGTATGTTTTGATGCCCCAAATTCCTTCCTTATGCCTAGAAACTAGCCTAAACTTGTACCTTGAAGTGTTTAGGACTTGACAACATCAAAATACCATGATCCATATGAGTTTACGGCAGCGAACACATGGAGAAATGGTCCATGGGCCGTAAACTCCATTTAGGAGTGAAATGTTGCCACAAACACTTCCTAAAGCTTAGACTTGAAGTTAGGATGCTTCAAAATGACTTCTAGGACTTCAAAGCACAAAATGGTCAAAGGGACATGATTTTACGGTCGTAAACTCATGGTTTTACGACTGTAAACTCAATTGGAGTTGGTCCCAAAACCGTAAACACCATTTAGTGCCTTTTCACTTCCCTTTGTTGAATCACATGTGATTCCAACACTTAACCAAGGTGTTTCCTAGTCCCAGAAGGTATTTCCTTTCATATAGTTGTTTATAAACACTATATTCATGTCAATATGTGTCCTTATATTTCATTTAGGACTTATTGTGTATCGGGACTTCATTCGTGGAACTTCTCATCCGTACGCGCATACCCGTTTGAATCACCCAAATCAGGTGAGTTCATAACCCATAATGAATCTTTTAACTGTTTTAACTGTTTAAGGGGGGAATACAAATTGAGCACAATGATAATTGTGTAAATGTTTGTTGTTAAACATCTTTCAGAATGTTACTTATGTTATTTATAAGTTGTCAAAACATTTCAAAACTCTTTAAAGTTTTGTTACTTTATAGTTACACAAAACTCTGTTTTTACAGTATAAGCATAACTTAGTAGATAAATGAGTCTTTTCAATAACAGTCCAAGTAGAACATTAGTAAACTATAATAGCTATAGTTTAGGAGAATGCTATTCGTTACTTCTAGTACAATGAAGCACACAACGAGTCAGTTCATGCAAGAATCAAACAAACAATAAAGAGAATCAAACAATACCATACAGAACATGTAGTAAAGAGATACATAACAATACCATACAGAACAAACAAGTTAGGTTGCTATAGCATGAGAACACAAAAACAGGATCTAATTATACCAATGAATCACTAACTCATTGTTTTAAACAAAAGGTGATAGTTATATTGGGTATACATGATCATATAACTTTAATGTGAATTACACGGCTTGCATGAATTTGTAGGGGTCGTGTTTGGTTCCCTTAATCTCTTGACAAGGAGAGAGTTTAGTAGGGGTTCTAGCCTTAACATTATGACAGTAATAAAACAAATATGTGTTTAGGTTATTTAGTACATCCGTATGTCATTATAAACGACATCTGTGTACTTACTTTTCCCATTACTTTCATAAAGTGACAGTACCACTTGAAAGTTGAACTATTTTTTAGTCAAGATAGTTATAAACTAAGGAAATTATACTTTTTACAAATCGACAAAGGAATAGTTGGGTCTACCACAGAACAGAAGATGCCTTTGTAAAAGACTACGATTAAAGGATAGGACCATAATGCTAGTCTTATGATTCCTTAATGTATAAGTCACAGGATACATATATACCAATGGGTTCCGAAAGCTAATAGGATGTGTGCTCTCCGCTTCATTTCCTGTTCCTCATTGGGTTGTGGGCTTGGAACAGATTCACCCAATCTATGATCTATCTGATTCTATATATATATATATATATATATATATATATATATATATATATATATATATATATATATATATATATGCTTAGTATACATTAAGTCATCATAAGAGGACCAGGTATGGGTCGAGTTATAGGACATAGAGTCAGAGCACGGTTTTCTAGTACAAACATACTTTCCAAAGTCAGTACTTTTGAGTATTCAAAACTAGAAACTTCCCAGTAAAGGGTTTAATCCATTTTATTAAACCGGTGCAATTTTAAAGACTTTAGGCGAGTAACTCAATAATACCCTAGTTTATACACCATGTTTATATATAAAACTAATACCTAATAGGTAGTTAAATGTGTGTTTTCTGCCTTACTTCTTGTTCCTCGTTGGGTTGTGGGCTTAGGGAAGATTCACCCAATTAACTTTCTAATCGATATTAGATTATATATAGCAGTATAAACTAAGCTATTATAAATTTAGTCCCCATGGTCACTATTTTTACTATAAGAAATATAGCTTTTCTTAAAGAACTTTTCATTAGATATAAAGGAATCATTACAACTAACTCCATGATTAACAAGTGAATACACCAGGGTTATACATGACAACGATCTAACAACCAATGGGATGGGTGCTATCCGCCTTACTTTATGTTCGTCGTTGGGTTGTGAACTTATGGCAGATACGCACAATCAATTGTTTGTTTACTCCAAGACTTATATAACTTGTACCCACTTAGTACCCATAGAAAGGCTTGTAGTGTCAATCTACTTAACTTTCATTCAAGTAGGAAATATAGGATTTTATAGAGGAACAGGCCAACTTTTGAAAACAGAACTTGCAGTTTACATCACCTTTACATATACATTTTCAACCACATTTTACAGCTTACTCACATCACTAAAATCTTATGAGCTCATCAGCTTAATTGCTGATCAACTCTTTCAAATAACTTGTATTCTCAGGAGACTATTAGACAGGTGCTCGTGTTGGGAAATCAGAAGATGGAGCAATATAGCTTCAAGTCTTGTTTTCTTATTTGTTTATGAATTCTATTTTTTGTGAAAACGCACATTGTAAACACTTTCTTTCTAAATGAAATGGTTGTTCATTACTTGCTTACCATATACATATCTCGTGATACTAAACATGACGTCCTCCACCCCCGAACGTTTCTGTGACAACCCGAAATTTCCATTTTTTACAAACCATATCAAGTCAGTAGAAGATTAGAAGAGTTACAGAGAATTTCCAGACTTTTAGGTATAAGTTTAAGTATTTCAGGATTTACACTTAAGGAGATACCAGGAGAGTGGATGCACTAGGGTTTTGTGCAACACTGTTATTCCAAAAATCTATGATATTAGAGTTCATTGGATGAATAAAAATATTTTTTGCCAAAAATCCCAGGACTATATATAGGATTCTGAACCATATTTATTCATTAGTTACATTTCCAACTAGAGAAAAGCCGAATTCTCTCTCAAGGATCTTCGGACTTTCATTCCGGAAAGTGAGTACTTCAATCTAGTGTTGTTTTAAAGCTTCTTATATGCTTAATACACTAGAAATCAAAGGAAAACACTATGATCTGAGAGTTTACCGCCCAGGAACACCTTGGGGAGTAAACTCTTTTATAAGGGTCAAAAGATGCACTAGTCCCTTCCTTGAGCAATGAAACTAGTTTAGACATGTACACTAATGTGTTTAGGACTAGCAAACACCATAAGAACACCAAGAGTAAGGTGTTCACGGCCCAAGAAGTTCCAGGGTCGTGAACTCCAAACAATAGGGCCAAATGGTGCTATAAACTCTTCTAAAGCCTTATACACTAGCCTAGTTTAGTTCCTAGTTAAATTAGGGACTTGAAAACACCAAAAACACCCTCCCAAGGGAGATTACGGCCGTAATCTCCAAGGGATTTGGTCCCAGGGCCATAAACTCCTAAAAGGAGTTATATAATGCCCTAAACTCTTCCATAGACCAAGCCATTAAGTAGGAATGCTTAATAGGGCCTTATAGAGCATCAAACACAAAATGCTCATATAAGTATGAGCTTACGGCCGTAAACTCATGAGTTTACGACCGTAAACTCATTTGTTAGTGATATTAGGGTCGTGAACTCCCTTATGGAGTTTTCCTTGAACCCTACACACAATAGCTTCCCCTACAAACATTTAGATGCAATCCTAGAGGCTAATAACACTTGATAAAGGTGTTTAGCATGTCCTAGGGTGTCTTAAATTGTTTATTAATTGTTTATAGACTAATTTGATACATATATGTGATATTATATGTTAACTAGGATCATAGTGTGTGTTCAAGACTTCACTTGACACCTAGCCATCCTACCTCTTCAGTTCGTCCGTACCACTCACAACAGGTGACTTCATACCCCTTAATCAACCTTTTAAATGTTTTTAAATAGTTTATGGGGGGATACAAGTAGAATCACGCTACTTACTATATCAATCTTATGTGATTAATAAGCAGCATTCAAATGATTGGCTACTCATTAGCCGTTTTACCAAACAGTTTCCTTCAAATGATTTTCATAAATATTTTATATGTTTAAAACTCCTTATTAAACTGTTCATTTTACACTGTATGTTTCATTTCAAACTCATTTACAATTGTGTTTCAAACAAATGTTTCTTTATACTTAAATTGTTTTACCAAACCCATGCTTTCAACCTGTTTTATAGATTGACATCAAGTCGATCTTTTCTTAGATAATAATTATGTTCAAAGCTTTACAAAACTTATTTTATGCTTTTATATTATCAATTTCATGCCTATATGTGTATAGTTATATAAGAAATGTTTAAAAGACTTAGGAAGGCTATGCACCATATTTCCTCTTCGCGCTTGAGATGTGGTCTGGTGGGACATCGGGTATCCATCCGAAGGTTGTTTAAATATTAGTTATATATCATATGTACATGTATAGTCATAGAGGTCCTTCCAGTTCATCCAATGCCCTTGGGTAGCAAGGGTATACATTTTCCCATGTTCATACGTACCAGTTAAATTACTAGTAAGCTACCATATGGGTAGTTTAGGAAGATACTAGAACTATTACTAGAACGCGATATCATACAATGAGTCAGTTCTTTCATGAGTCAATACTTGCTAGATAGAGAGAACATACATTACAGCTAGTACACATAGTACATTACAATACATGCTAGATAGAGAGAGAACACACATTACAGCTAGCACACGTGGAACATTACAGTACATTACTATACATGCTAGATAAAGAGAGAACACACATTACAGCTAGCACACGTAGAACATTACAGTACATTCCTATACAGGCTAGACAGAGGAAGAACACACAATACAGCTAGCACATACATTACATATACATTACATTAGTTAGGTGAACCATTAAACGGGTCATGGCACTACCTGCCATGACCGTTTTTGTGTCTAGAATCTCCTTAATTGGGGAGCGGATAAGTTTGCGTATATAGCTATACTGGATTGACTATCCTACACCTTGCTACTCGCTACAGTGGGACTTGCAAGTCTACAGGTGCCAAATGTCATTTCTTACGACATCTTACATCGTCGTTTTACTATAGTCGGTAGCAGGATACAGGCTGATCACATGTTACTTTAAATTACATTAGATTTAAGGTAGTTAGTACGGTTGTAGTTAGATAATACACCATAGTACTGTTTCATTTTCCCATTACATTTACTTCGAGAGCATTCACTGGACGCACGGTAATGTAGAAACTATATTTTTGGTTAATGATAGTCAGATTTGGGAAAATACACACTCTTACAAGAGACCCACACATAGACACTAGATGCCTTGGTAGAAGAATATGATTAGTAGGAAACATAGGGCTTCCTAGGATCATTCAAAACATTTTCATACTTACAGTTCATATACATTTTTAACACCTACAGTTCATATACATACAAATACTTACATACAAATTAAGACACTAAAACACTTATGATCCCGCCAGCTTTAAAGCTGATACTCTCTTTCAAAATAACTTGTATCCTCAGGTCAACCATAGGCAGGCTCCGATGCAAGGTTCAGAGAAGATGGTGCTTGTTCAAGACTCATCTTTCATTTTGATTTATACTATAGTGTTTATTATATATTGACATAATGCACTTGAATTAAAATTATATTATTAATGAAATGGATGATGGTGTTGCTTGTTTACTACTTTTCATTGTTGTGATACTGTACATGACGTCCTCCGCCCCAGAACATTTCCGCCGTTCATGGTTTTGGAGTGTGACAGTTTCCTCCGTTCCGATTTTGGGGTGTGACAGGGAAGTACAACCACCAAGTGAGTCATGTAGGGACTCAAGGTGAGCAAATGGATGGCCCGGAGAGGAGAAACGTCAAGTATGGGCGGATGTACAAGAATTTTATGGGTGCGAAACCACTAAGTCTCTCAGGAAGCCCAAAGCCTGTTGAGATTATGGATTGGATCTCCGAGATGGAGATGGTGTTTGAGAGTTACGCCTGCACCGAGAAGCAGAAGACCGTCTTCGGTGTGAGACAATTGAAAACTGGAGTCTTGAGATGGTGGAAGCTATTAGCAGATACGATGCCACGAGGAGAAGCCCTAAGGATGTCATGGGAAGAGTTCTTGGAATAGTTGAAAATGCAGTACTGCTTAGAGATATATCTGATAGACCTAAACAATGAGTTTCAGAACCTGAAGAAATGGAAGATGAGTGTTGATGAGTATGCCACCGCATTCACCGAGAAGATGAAGCTATTTCCCTACTTGGTTCCTATTGAACTCTCGAAGATTGATAGGTTTGCTAACGGATTGCCCACTGACTTTGGCCCGATGGTCAAAATGGCAAACTACCTTGAAAACAGTTGTTAGGGCAGCTAAGAATGTAGAGACCTAGCTAAGAGAAAAGGGTCTAGAAAAAGATAAGGCATGAGAGAAGTGGAAGTTTGAAGGATCTTCAAAATCCAACAAAGAAAGAAAATTCTCAAAGACTAAAGGAGGAGGAGGTGGTGAAACTAAGTGGTGTGAGAAGTGTAAAAAGAAACACTTCGGAAAGTTCAACGAAGAAGTGACTTGTTACAAGTGTGGGAGGATGGGTCACTATTCCAAGGATTGTACACATAACGATAAGGTATGCTATGGATGTGGAGGCAAGGGGCACCTGTCTAGAAATTACCCAAAGAAAAACGAAGCAACAAAGCTAAACACACCACCAAGGCCAAGGGCATTCCACATGATCCTCGACAAAGCAGAAAACCATGCGAGGAATCAAGGATGAGGACTTCATATCCGAAGATCAATTTATGCAGTAGCCATAGTATCGTATGATGTAGCCTATTAGAGGCATAGTCTAGGGCAAACTTGAACACCTATGTAATAATTTTGAGAAAAAATAAAGCCCTTCTTTTGTTATCTGGTGTGTTAAACTGTTATGTGATTTTCCTGTGTGGTGACTTGGAGAACTGCGAGACAATACTTGGGACGAGTATGAGTAGGTGTGAATGGTAGTAGAGGCCTATACTACTGGAAGCACAGAAATTACACTTGGATCAGGGAAACTCACAAGGTTACCAAGAAGCTAGTAATTGATTTCATTTTATTCAAGTATGTCGTTACCATTATTTCGGTAATGACTAAGAAGATTGTTGTTATCCCGAACCTAGTGGTCATATCACATTGAGTCCGACTACGATGAGTAGGTTACGTGGTTCAAAGAACCAAGTTTGATGTAGCGTCCGACTTAAACCAAACGATTGAAATCAAAGCGGTCAATAGAACTATCGCGCTCGTTGTTAAAGAAGTTGGTAGCTAGAAATGCTACATGTTAAAATGTGATTCTATCACATTAGACCATGAAGGAAGGCATATTCCATTCCGGAATTTGACTCTAAGAGATCTGAGTCTAAGCGTTGCTACATATGATGATAGGTCATGACACATCGGTCAATTGTAGTAATCAAATTAACTTATCCTAAGTTTGTTAAGAAGAAGAAGGAGTCTCTGATAAAGAATGAGGTTGTGACACGAAGGTCATGATTGAAAGTCTAACGAGCAGGTGCAAGACCGAGCACCGCCTGCAGTCAAGGAGTCCAAGAGTTAGATACTCGTTCGAAGCAACATAGAAGTTACAGTTATTACATATGATAAAGAGATGACGTATGGAGTCATTATATGGGCCCTGTTTCGTTGATGATTCCGGGACGTAATCATCCTAAGGGGGAGATAATTGTAACGCCCGCAGATCCGGGCTAGTCAACTTAGAGGCAATAGGGTTCGAAAACGAATTTTCGACAAAAGATTATTTAGAATAAATAATCTTAACCAAGTTGTAGAATATGTCTCAAGGTTTCCGTACATATAAAGAATGCCAAAATCCGAGTTATAACGAAGAAGTTATGAGCCATCGAAGTTTTGCGACAGAACCGGCACGGCATCGGGAAGCGTAAAAAGTGAATTTACTATAGAAGAATTTTTAGCCTTAGTGATCTAAACCAAAGTTGTAGTATATGATAAACCGAGAACATCCATAAAAAGAACGCCCGAATCTGACTTCTTATGAGGAAGTTAGGATTTTTCTAACATTCGGCTTAGCAGTGCACGACCCGAAACTCGAATTTTAGTTCGAGCGGTTTTTGGCTTACACGGCCTAAATGAGAGTTGAAGATCTCATTAATAGGAACTCCACGGTAAAAATATAGATGAAAATGGAGTCCGTATGAAGGAGTTACGAATTCTTCGCGGTCATTTAACAGTCTAATCTCCTACTACTGATAAATTTAAGATCGGTCAAGAATTAGCCGACGGTGTCTAAACGAAAATTGTAGATCATGATCCCACCTATGCGTGGATGTAAAGAATGTCGAAAATGGATCTCTTATTCAATAGTTATGATTTTTCTAAGTCGGCAGGGTGTTGTGCAAGTTTGGGTGACGTGGCGCGATCACAGCCGTTGCTTCCTCCCCAAGGCTAGCCACCAGATTGTGACACGTGGCACATTACGCCCAGTGTAATTTTGAGTACGCTCAGTGTAACCATTATGCTTAGCTTAATTTTTTAGTACGCTCGGCGTACTCAGCGCTAGCAGCCTATAAATAGAGGCGCAAATCTCCTATTTTCTTCACAACTCTCCACTTCTTTCCTCCCAAATACCCCCAAACCTTCAAGGTTTTTCACTTGCACCTCCAAGGTGTTAGAAGCAAGTCTCGGAGCACCGGGATGCTCCGAGAGGAGGATACTTTCAGCTCGGGAACACTGCTCCAACAATGCCCGGTTTTCGATAAAACCCGCTGTAAGTGAGCTAAGCCTACGCTATTTTTAATATAGCTTCTAATTAATTATAGTAACATTGTTAGGACCTTAAAATAATTATTTGGGCTATTATTATGAGTTATATAGTGTTGTTTACTGCTTATATAATAATAATAACAACTAGACTATTAAATTAGTCCCAGTAAATACAGAACTAAACCCTAGTGGTAATGATACTAGGTTTTGTCGAGGGAAATTGTTTTAAGAGTAACGAAGTGTTGTCCGTGTACCGAGTCACCACCGTATCAAGTGAGTGCATAGTTACTTTCATCTTACACATAGATATGAAGTATTTAATATAAACTACGTGCTATGTGTGCTTATTATCTGAATACTTGTTGTCTATGTTGGATGAACTTTTTATACATGTTTTAAATGATTTAAACTCTATACATATTTTATACATACGAATATGTTGGGGATGACATGGGTAGATGAATGATGAGAGATAAAAGATGATGTGAGTAAACATTGGAAGCTATAAACTTAGTGCCTAATAAACATCGGCAACTATGGACTTAGTGCCTATTGGACAAACACTGGTAGCTATGGACTTAGTACCTATTAGGAATTGGTAGCTATGGACTTAGTACCTATTAGGTAAACACATGTAGCTATGGATTTAGTATCCGATGAATAAACTATAGCAGCTATGGAATTAGTGCTTTACGAGTGAGCATTGGCAGCTATGGATTTAGTGTCAGTCCTATAAGAATAAAGAAGATAATGGGGATGGGTAATTGGGTTGATTGTTTGATTGTTTAAACATAACAATTATATTATTATGGGTTGAAAACCCTATGTACTCACCAGGTTTCCCAACCTGACCCACTCAGTTTCTTTATGTCACAGGGGTTGTTATGAAGTCACATTACATTGAGGGATTAAAGAGATGTAGATCACTAGTGTAAATAAATGTAAGTTCTGTTTGAGCTTATGTTTCTGTATTGACGATGACATCCCAAATGTTTTAAAATGAATAAAATACGTTTCTTCGAAAAAGTTTTGATAACATACTTATCATGTTTTTCTGAGAACAAATTCCGCAAGATTTTTATAAAAAGAAGTACTCTGATTTTTATAAAGCATAAACAAAATCGGTCTTTTCTGGCCATTAAAATAGGGATGTCACAGAGATCAAAGGGGATGTTCTTCCCTTGTGATGAGAACTAAGTTGTCGCTCTGACTTGGGCTCTCTGAGGTCAAGACCGGGTCTCAACAAAGGCAGTAACGTCTCTATTATATTTAATGTGGCTGTTAGGTTACGTTAACACTAGGTTATTGGGTTCTTTAGTTAGATTATATTCAATCCAAATTTTGGGTTAATGGTATTATTATTCAGCGTGGGTGGTTTCGGACTGTTAGGTGAGCATATTTTGTGTTCAACAGACTAAGGTGAGTCTCCTCACCATACCAATGGGTCGAAGGCACCAAGGATGGCCCATTATTTTCTATGTGGTATGCTAGACGATTATGTGGTATGTGGTATGCTAGTTGTATTTATTATACTTGCATGAAAGACCTCGAGGGGTTCCCAAGGCAATTAGATATATGACCATGTGGGGTTCCCATGGCATTCTAGGCTAAGACCATGTGGGGGTTCCCATGGCATTCCAGGCTAAGACCATGTGGGGGTTGTCATGGCACCTGGTGTAAGACCTTGGAGGGTTTCCATGGCATCCTTAGTTAAGACCATGTGAGGGTTCCCATGGCACCCGGTGTATGACCTCGGAGGGTTTCCATGGCCTCCTTAGTTAAGACCATGTGGGGGTTCTCATGGCAGTGGGCTAAGACCATGTAGGGGTTCCTATGGAACCCAGAGTAAGGCCTTGGAGGGTTTCCAGGGCATCCTTATATGTTCGTATGCATGGCTTATATAGCTTATATAGCTGATACAGTTTTTATGATTATGTGAATTATGTGGGGTATGTTATGTGGAACTCACTAAGCGTTAGATTATAGTTTGTCGGTTGTTTCAGGTACTTCAGGATCTAAGGGCAAGAGCCCGGCGTGATGGCGCGGCATGTACTCTCTGCCATTTTTATTAGGGACACTATGATATTATGAAGAAATTGTCTGATGTTATGGATTTTGAAAACAAATGTGATTGGAATTTTATGTTTTATGGAAATGTTTTCGTTACTTAAAAATAAAAAAATATATAATGGAAATTTGGGATGTTACAAGTTGGTATTAGAGCCTTGGTTTAAGGGATTCGGGCATACTCTCGGGTGTGTCAGAACTCAAACTAAGGGTATGGTAAAAAATGATTTTCAAAAATCAAAAGTTAAAATTTTCTTAAAACCGATTTCATGTAAGAAAAAGGGAGATTGAAATACGCATAATTGGCCGAGCTCAAGTGAGTGTTTTCCCCCAATATGTCATCCATGCTATATTGATATTTGGAATGTGATAATCGGTTGGATCTTATAGCCTTACAATAATTGATTTGGCCTTATTTCCTGTTCCTTGTTTGGTTGTGGTCCTAGGGCAGAGTCTGCTATTTGACAGTCTATTTGATCATATTTTGTGTACAATTTACGTGCATAAGGCAACCTGTTATGATATATTTAAGTTCTGGTTTGGTGGGGATGGAGCAAATCTTAGGATAGCCTATGATTTGAGTTATGCGGTAGTTTGTGAGGTATTTTTTGTTCTTGGATGAATTAGAGTTATCAAGTAGAGCATTTGGGAAGGTATAGGTAGGTATGGAAGGTAGTATTGAGTCTGTACTATTGAAAGCACATGACCTGTACCGAACTAATGTTAGATCTAGAAGCTCTAAGGAGATCTGTGCAGAAGGCTCCCCTTTTTTAATATCTTGATCATTCGATTTGATGCTATTTCAGATCTGAATGGTCGTAACACGTCATGGAGCAGGTGGATCAGGATCAAGATTCAGATCTAGGTCGGGCTACGATACGGAGCCCATTGACGAGAGGTTGTGCGAGCTTATCGCAGCTGAGGTTACGAGGGGCAATCTTGACGCTACCACAATGATTTTCGGGACCGTCAAGGAGGGGATAATGGAGATCATGCAGGTGCGGCTCAGGTCTTTTCGAACTGAGATTGCTACGGGCCAGAGTTCTTTGGGGTCAGGACATACGGGGCACCTGAGTTCTTTGGGGTCAGGGACCCCATGGTTAGTCGACGCTGGGTGGCAAACATGCAGAATGCCAAGCGCACGAGCTCTTTCCCTGAGGTGGAAAAAGTGGGGTTTGCTTCATGCATTTTGAGGAACGAGTCAGGGACTGGTGGGAGGAGGTGACCCACCAGGTGGGATCAGCTGGAGTGGCTGAAATTTCATGGGGGAGTTTGTTAGGAATTTTTACTTGGAGTTTGCACCATCCATTGAGGTGCAACATTTAGTAAGGGAGTTTCAGGAACTATAGCTGACCACCGAGACTATGGCAGAGATCACCGCCAAGTTTCGAAAACAAGCACTATAGATTCCGCAGTATGCTGCAGATGAAGATATGAAGACGCCGAGGTATCATTCCATGCTGAGTGATGAATTCATGAGTTTGTGAGCTTTTTATGGTGAAAACCCCTGATGAGGTGGTGGAGAAGGCCCGGGAGCGGGAGATGGAGTTGGAGTTCTACACCAAGTGATGGCGGCGCCTGCGCCTGCCACAATGAGGATCATTGATGGCCACTCTGCCAAGGTGGATGCTCCTGCGGTGAAGATTCTCGCATTTTATTTGACCACAGAGGAGGCTCGAGTAGCGCAAGACGTTGTGGCTGGTACGTAATTTATTTTCCCGCTCAATATTAATTTGTTATGCTTGTATATGCATGTGCTCTTATATAGGGACCTTTTTAGTCAATGGTATGACGGCTCATGTTCTTTTCGATTCGGGAGCTAGCCGATCATTTATTTCTCTTGCACTTAGAAAGAAGTTTCAGGAATGTCTGGGGATATTGGATTCCCCGCTTGAGGTTGAGATTGCGGATCACTGCACTTTGAGTGTTGCGAGGGTATATCAGGATTGTGTCCTGAATGTGTTTGGGGAGAGGTTTCGTGTCGATATGGTTCCGATACTATTGCGAGGGCTAAAGGTGATCATCAGAATTGACTAGTTGGGGGGCAATAGGGCCATGATAGACTGCGCGCGCTAGCTGGTGAGAGTTCGAACTGCAAGTGAGGGAGAACTAGTTGTTTTGGGAGAGAGGGCCTTGCAGGGACCAACTCTCTGTTTGGCTGCGAGGGCTAGGAGATTTCTCCATCAAGGTTGTTTGGGATTTCTGGCATACATCTTGGATAGGAGGGTTCAGACTACGACATATTTGGCCAGTATAACGGTGGTACAGGATTTTCAGTATGTCTTCCCTGAGGAGTTGCCTAGGATACCTCCAGAGAGGCAAGTAGAGTTTCATATTGATTTGGTGTCAAGTGCAGCTCCGATACCCAAGGCACTGTACCGGCTAGCTCCTCCTGAGATGTAGGAGCTGTCTATGCAGATTTAGGAGTTGTTAGACCGAGGGTTTATCCATCCGAGTAGCTCTCCGTGGGGAGCACCGAACCTGTTTGTAAAGGAGAAGTACAGGTCACATAGGATGTGCATCGATTATCGAGATCTGAACAAGCTAACAGTGAAAAATTGTTATCCGTTTCCGAGGATCGATGATTTGTTCGATCAGCTTCAGGGTGCATCTTGGTTTTCCATGATTGATCTTCGATCGTGACAGAACAAAACTAATCTAATGTATAGGGACAAGGTTTGAAAACTCAAACCTTGAGTGAATGCTTAACATCAATGTCTGCTTACTAATAAATGTTCAAGTCAAGGCTGGAAAGACCAAGCAAGTCTTAGATAATGTATTCAACAAATGATCAAGACATGAATGAAGTATGAGAATAAATGATCAAGGTTAAGCTAATAAATGAAGAACAAGAAGAATGTTTGAAAGTAGTCTAGAATAATAAAGTAGATGCCAAAAAGTTTTGTAAAAGATCTGTATTGACTTTGCATTGAAAACTCCTATAAATAGGAGTGAAGGTTACAGCGAAATGACTAGAAAACTAACATAGGACTAGACAATAGAAATGTCTCATACATTCTGATTGTCTAATATAACTAAAGACAAAGTCCTATGAGACTTTAAATCAATAAAAAGACAAATTTAATAAATGCATAAAGACAAAATGTTGTGAATCCGGATCAGCATTCATTCCGAACATAACAGTCATTCTGAAATGCCTTCAGCTTCGCATCTCCTTCTCTACTGGTCCGAATAGATTCCAAAAAGCTCTCTACATCGGAACATACACACTTTAGAATGAGTACTTAGGATTGCTAGTGGTTCACTTTCAGGTTCCAACAATTTCCCCCTAAGTGAACTTAGCAATCCAGTAAACTTAGATCGTTTATTCATTGATAAAGGTGTAGGCTCTGAACAACCATTCTCGGACTGGAATGTACCATGCCAATTGACTTAAAATTTTTGCCTTGACCTATTCTAGAGCATCAGACTTGGACGCCTGCGATATGAACATCATCAAAGCTTTGGTCGGAACTAGATGTTTGTCAAGGACTCAGAAACAGTCCTTCTTGTTTGTCTTTCTTGTTGTGTAGACAAAACCTAGAACCAGTTCTTCAATAGAACCGTCTGCAAGAATTTCAGCTTCCGTAAGAACAAAGTCTATTTTGGCAACAAATTGTTCAGTTCCGTATAGGTGTGCAAGCTCATACTCGCGGCGACAAAATTCTGCAACATAATCTTTTAGGAAGCTCAGAGTAGCATGGTAAGCTCCCATACTGATTTCATCCTTTTGATTCTCTCTGAAGTAGGAAGCTAAAGTGAGAACGTCATTAGGATTCATGGAGGGAAAGTTAGCATCAGTAATTGTCCAGGGTGTTGGCTTGTTTCGGAGGATATGAAAACGAAATAGTGGATAGTTGAGATCAAATTTCATCAAAAAATTTCTTCTGAAACCCTTGACTTTGGTAATTATCTTCCTCGTCCACACTTCCTTGAGAGGTTGTGCGTTCTTAGAGTAGAAAGATTTAAGTCTTTCTCGCTCAGTCCGGATAATCACCTTCAGATCGTCAAATAGGTGAAGATGAGCAAATTTGGTGTAGAAATTGTTGTAGGGAGAGAGAGAGAGAGAGAGGAAGATCCAACTGTTCGGAGTCATTGGTAAGAACATAGTAATACATGAGAGGGATGATTTCATGATCACGAAGGATGCCTTCTCGGCAAAGAGGAGATATCCCACGCATTGGATCAGGATTATCCTTTAGAGCTTGGATCCAAATTCTATCCTCTAATGCCTTATTGATTTGTTCCTAAGACCATCCATGAATTTGCTTTGGAGGAGGTCCGGAGTGAAAGGCTTGTTGCCTGGCAGTCATAGGTTTCTTCCCTTTGTCTCTCTGTAGTGCAGATATAACAAACTACACGTTTTCATCGATTGCAAATTTTGGAGTGGGATTTAAAAGAGGTACTTCCGGAATTTCATTAGGGATCCGGAGAGGAGAGCCCTGGTCGATTGGAGCAATCTTTAGGGTTGAGGCAGTTTGAGTGGGTTTTTCTGGAGACGCCATTGTTACAGGAGATGAGGGCTTGAAGAATATGAAGAACAGTGAGAGAATTTGTGAGTTTGGGGATTTTGAGAACGTAAAGAGGTAAGAAGGGTTTTGAATGAATATTTATAGGTAAGGGAAATGGGTCGGGTTAAAAAAATTAATGATTAGGATCCAAGTTCAAAGTGGGTCGCATTAAATGGGTAACTATATTTAGGGGGTTGAGTTGACCTGGGAGGGGAAAGGTTGGGTGTTTGATAGCTTGGAATGGAGAACCTAAACGGCGAATAGACGCTTGCTTTATGGGGGCGTGTAAACATGTTAAAAAATTCGAGGAAGATAGGATAATGATCTTCTCAAAAGGTAACCGTTGCAAAAATGTTTCACCTTATTAACCTTTGGAATTCCGGATGAGGGGTTCCGGACAGAGTATCATCCGGAGGATAAAGATTTGTGTTCCGGAACATAGTTATATTTGAAAAGTGGTCCGGAATTAGATGTAATCCGGAGTGAGTTTTGATTCTGCAACAAAGAAAGTTTAGTGTGCTTCCGGAAAAGGTTTGAGATTCCAGAGTGAGTTTTGGTTCCGGAATATTGATTTGAAAAAGGTGTTCTGAACATGATTTTGAAAAACAATCTGATGAGAAATATAAGAAAAGTTTCCGGAGTAAATTAAGGAAAACTTCTAGAGTGAATTTGAAAAAGTTTCCGGAATATGATTTTGAAAACATTCCGGAGTGAGAGTTGAGAAAACTTCCGGAGTAGATTTTGAAATTCCGAAGTGCAGAATGCAAAACCTTTCTGCAGTGGAATTTCGGGATGTCATTATCAGATGTATTCTGAGATGAAAATCCTATTACAATGACAATTTGGACTTTGAATAACAATCAATCAGGATGAACTATACAGCTTAAAACTCAAGTGTTGGTCAGAAATGAAGACAAGTAAAATGATCCTATGTATTCCGAGAGAAAGTAGTTCCGAGATAAAAAGATTTTGAGATCGGAACTAATTTTTTTTCTAATACTTCTATCAAAGAGATCATGTCTCTTGAAAGAACTGAGGATCTGGTATCATCATACCCATTTTGTTCATGAAACCATTGAATTTGGTTTCATCTAATGCCTTAGTAAATACATCAGCAATATCATCATCAGATGGAACAAAAATGAGTTCAGTGTTACCATTTAGAACATGATCTTTTATGAAATGGTACCTTATATCAATGTGCTTAGTCATTGAGTGCTGAATTGGATTGTGAGAAATCGCAATGCCACTTTGAGAATCACAATATATAGGAATGTGTTGAAAGCGATAACCATAATCCAAGAGTTGAGATTTCATCCACAGAACCTGAGATGTACAGCTGGTAGCAACGATGTATACGGGTTCAGCTGTAGAGAGTGCAATGTAGTTCTGTTTCTTGGATGACCAACTGACCAAACGACCACCTAAGAATTGATAGCCACCTGAAGTGCTTTTCCTATCAAGTTGAAGACCACCATATTTTAATCTGAGTAAGCTTGGAGTAGGAAGCTCTCATTTGCTGGGTACCAGATTCCGAGACTCTTTGTACCTTTAAGGTTTCGGAAAATTTGTTTCACAGCTAGGAGATGAGACATTTTTGGGTTGACTTGAAATCTGGCACACAAACATGTAGAACACAAGATATCCGGATGACTTGTTGTGAGATAGAGCAGGGATTCAATCATTCTGCGGTACTTCTTTTCATCAACCGAAACACCTGAGGGATCGGCAAAGATCTTGTGACCGAAACCTATGGGTACCTTGGCTGAGGCAATGGTGTCCATTGAGTATTTCTTGAGGATTTCTGAAATATGCTTTTCTTGGTGAGTGAAGATTCCCCTGTTAGTTTGTTTGATTTGGAGGCCAAGAAAGAAGCTTAACTCCCGATTCATGCTCATTTGGAATCGATTGATCATTAGTTTAGCTAAGTCAGCAACCATAGACGAATTCGTACATCAAAAAATGATATCGTCCACATAAATTTGAACCAGCATGAGATGTTTTCCATTTGATCTTCGGAACAAGGTAGGATCTAGAATTCCTCTTAGAAACTGGAGCGCTTGAGAAAATCGGTGAGGGTCTCGTACCATACCCGAGGAGCCTGCTTGATTCCGTAGACTGCCTTACGGAGTTTGTAATAGTAGTTTGGAAAGGAAAGATTAATAAAACCTGGAGGCTGTTGAAGGTACACTTTAGTGTCGAGTTCACCATTAAAAAAGCACTCTTAACATCCATTTGGTAAACTTTGAAGCTTTTGCGGGCAGCATAAGCAAGAAAAATTCTGATGGCTTCAAGGCGTGCAACCGGAGCAAAGGTCTCATCGTAGTCGAGCCCTTCAATCTGTGTAAACCCTTTTGCCACCAATCTAGCTTTATTCTGAATAATGACTCCCGCATAATCAAGCTTGTTGCGAAACACCCATCTTGTGCTAAGAATGGGATGATCCGAAGGAGGAGGTACAAGAGTCCAAACTTCATTTCGGTCAAATTCTGCCAGTTCTTCTTCCCTGGCTGTAATCCAATAAGCATGCTCTAATGCTTCCTTGATGGATTTGGGTTCAACCATGGATATGAATGCTGAAAAATGACATTCATTTTGAATACTTGCAGCAGAACGATTCTGTACACCAGCATTAGGGTTTCCAATCACTTGGTTCGGAGGATGACCTTTGGTCCAGACATGTAATCTTGGAAGTTCTTGAGAAGCAGACGAACCAATATCAATAATAAGATTGAGTAGCTCCCCCTGAATGGTTTGAACTTGAGGATGATGCTCCCCCTGAACTTCTGAACCAGAGAAGTTTACATCATCATCATAAGGGAACCCAAATAAATTTTCATTGTCATCAATGTTGATCGGATTAGAGTCATCAAAATCAGCAGCTACATCTTGGAAGTCGTCTATATTTGATTCAAGAGAGGGATGAGCAGTCTCCCCCTCAACCTAAAAAAGGTTGAAACGGTTCGGAATCAAATGGATTGAGGCTCGGAATCGGACCGTAGATGTTGTGCGAGACAGGATCTTCGGAAGGAGAAATTGAATTAGGAGTTGGCCTTGTTTGAGATTCCGAATCTAGAGCGAATTCGGAAGGACCAAAGAGAGATTCAAAGTCTACTTCATGAATTACTTGAATGTTTGGACATTTCGGAGGAGGAGCATCGGACTCCATAATGTGGGCGGTGACGTGAGTGGGATCAGAATTCCAAACGAAGTTTTCATCAAAGGTAACATCAAAACTTTCTTCAATAACTCTAGTACGTCAATTGAGAACTCGGTAAGCCTTTGATTTTGAGGAGTATCCTAGAAAAAAAAAGCTTCGTGAGCTTTGGGTTGGAACTTGGTAAGCTGATCACGGTTGTTCTTGATGAAGCATGTTCATCCAAATACATGCATAAATGAGATAGTTGGCTTCTGACCATTCATGGCTTCATACGGTGTTTCGTTGAGGCGTCGATTGATGATACTCCTATTATGAGTGAAGCATGCAGTAGAAACAGCTTCAGCCCAAAGATAGAGTGGAAGATTTTCAAAATTGAGCATTGATCGAGCAACTTCAACTAAAGTTATGCTCCTTCGTTCAACTACACCATTTTGTTGAGGAGTGTAAGGAGCAGAAAAAATATGGTCAATTCCCTTCTCGGTAAGAAAGTTCTCAATGGTGGAGTTTGTGAATTCCGAACCACTGTCACTTCGGATGCGTCTAACTAGGAGTTTGATGAGAACTTCTATTCCTTTGACAAAATAACGAGTTCGGAGGTTGTTTCTGACTTTAGCCTGAGGAAGAAAACCCAAGTGAATCTAGTGAAATCATTCACAATCACAAGAATGTGCTTTTATGATGTAAACTTTCCACTGTTGATGGGCCACAGAGATCAATGTGTAGAAGTTCTAGAGGTTCCAAGATTCATTTTTCAATGATAACGGGATGACCTTTCATTGACTGCTTACCATACTCACATGCAGCACATAAATCATCATTCTTGAATTTAAGTAGCAGAAAACCTCTAACCATTTCGCCTGAAACAAGATCATTCATGTATCAAAAATTGAAGTGTGCAAGTCTTCGATGCCACAACCAACTGACATTAGGAATGGCTTGGGAGAGTAAGCGCAGTTGTGGCTTGCCAATGATCATCTTGATATCAAGGGGTACATGTTTTTTTTGCGGTTGCACTTGATTAAGCATTATTTATGGTCTTTAGTCATGATGTAGTTGTGTTTTCTGTAGAATTCAACTCGTCGATCTACATCAATGAGCTTAGCCACACTTATCAAGTTGTGCTTTAAGTCAGCTACATATGCCACGTTCGAGATTGAGAAGTTGCCATTTGTAAGGATGCCATAGCCTCGGATTTGAGAATTTGAGTTGTTGTCATATGTTACATATCCATCATTTGGTTCAAGCTTTAGATCTCGCAGAAAGTCCTTTTGCCCCGTCATGTGCATGGAGTAAGCACTATCAATATACCATATTGTTTCTTGCTCCGAAGCACAGAGTGCCTGCAGAATTAGTGACTAGTGGAGTTTTTAGGCTCCAAGTTAGATTTGGGGACAAGGGCACGAGTACTAGGCTTGGGACATGATTTATGAGTAACTGAGGATTTGGAAGGTTTGTTTCTAAATTTTTTAGGAAACAAACAGAAAGTTAATGTTCTTTCATCAATCCAATAGTCATATTCAATGATTTGGATTTCCGAATATGTGCACTTCGGAACATGATCTTCCGAAGAGGTGGAAACAACTGATACTTTTGGAACCAAAGGTTTATTAGATTCAGATTTAACTTTCAATACTAAATTCTGTTTTGAAGATTTTGACAAGGTTGTTTTCCTGGCGCCTTTTAGTTTGTTTGATGGTACATTGATTTTTGAAGAATTTGATTTCAAATTCGTGCCATCACTTTTGGCAATGAAAACGCAGGAAACATTCCGAGAAGGAGTGTTTCGAACAGAGAGGTAATTTCACGAGTTTTTGGCAGAGTGGGATTGACAACCGTCTTACGTTGTGCAGGATTAGGAGAACTTGAGGCTCTTTTAAGTATCTTAGTGGGAGTAACAGGGTTTTGGCTAGGTGCGGAAGAACTAGAGTTCTAATATACACTCTTTTTGGAGTTCTCAAGGACTTGAGAATTTTACCTAGACTTAACTTCCTTTTTGTGAGCATTTTGTTCTTTCACTTTACGATCTACCATATCCTTCCTATTGATCATTGGTTTTTTCTTGGATCGAGACGAGGATTTAGAAGTTTGACCAGCAGTAGGATTACTAAATTTTGGATCAATAGGAACCAACTTGGGTTTTGAAGTAACTAAGGATTCTGATTCACAAGAATCAGAGGAGACACAACTTGGGTTTTCAATTTTATCATCTAAGGATGCCCATACAAACTTAGAGGCAGCCGTTTCAGTTGTTATTGGAATGATTTCCTCAATCACACAATTGTTAGGAGGCATACGTCTTGGAACATAATCAACACATTTTGAAACACTGTGATTATATTCCGTGGTCCGATTCAGGTCCAGGTTTGTCAGATGCGTAAGAGGCGTGTAATCAGGACACTTGACAACAATTGGTTGAAACTCAGGAACTAAGGAAGCAAAAGAATATTCATCTTCGTGAAGAGGTAACAAGGGAGAAACTGGAGTGTCTGAATGTTTGATGTTCGGAACCTCTCCCATGAATGTCAAATTTTGCAATTCGTTCAAAGGACTAACAATTGGTTTTGGAAACTCGCTTCTGAGACCAGGTGCTTTAGACCATGGATGATGAAAATTATGTGTCATCTGAATGTCAGCTGCAAGCATGTCTATGGAATTATGCAACGCATCTATCTTGCTATTAAGACGTTTGTTATCAGAAATCAAAACATTTCGTTCAGAATAGGTGATTTCACATTTATCTTTTAAAATGATACATTCATCGTTTAACATTACAAGTTCATGCTGTAAAGACTCGATTTTCAATTTTTTTTATCCTCGAAACGTAACTTAAGACGATATAATTCACACTCCTTCTTCTCACTCGCGTCTATGGCTGATTCATAGGCTTTATAGATGGTGCTCATGTCTGTTTGAATCTGGAATAGATAAGGTTCATAGAGAGACAAATCAAATTTATTATTAGAGATCATGGACTTTACCTACTGAATGATGCTTCGACCAGGTGGATCATTGGTGGCCATGTAGCGATTGTGAGGTTCAGCAACATCATCTTCATCTTCTGACCCGGAAGACCAATAACCTTCATCACATTCAACCGTTTGTCTTGCCATTACACACATATTCCTTCCAGTGACCATGTCATCATCATCCCTTGATGACCAGTATCCTTCAACATCTCTCGAGACTGTTGTCACAAATGCTTTTTCGCTTTCAGCCATCTCTGGAGCTCTTCGAACGTAGTAGGCTGAATCGTTGATTTTTGGTTTTTGAGGAACATCATCCAGATAATATTTAGCAAAATGGTTTTCATGTCCACACTTGTGACACATAATTTTAGGTTTCTCCGATTTGGAATTTTGAGAAGATTCAGGAGTAGAGTTTGTCTTAGAGAGGTTTGGTTTGTATGTTGGAGGATTTTATGAAGATGGATTATGTTCTGGAGCTGAGTATGGATGAGGATTGTTATGGTGAGGAGCTTGGAATCTATGTTGGTATGGTTTGAAGGAAGGGTTGAAAGGACGTTTGTATTTCATTGAGAGAAGAACAAACTCCTGTTGAAAACGGAGTTCAAAGTTCATGGCTTCAAAATCATCTGTAGGATAGATATTTGTGGGTAAGATGGGTGTGGATGATTGAACTGATGGAACAATGGGTTTAAAAGGATCTGAAGTAGACAGGTACGGAATGGTTGGTTCGAAAGAGCAAACAAGGGCAAGAAGACCTCCAGAGAATTCCCTTATGGTTTGAGCAAGATTGGATTCGTGTCCTTGAAGCTCATCAAAAAGTTCATAGAGTTTCAATTTTTTCAAGGAAACATTTCTTTGGAGAAAAGATTTTACATTTCCCCATCCTTTGTCGAGACTATTTATGAATTTAAGATTGTACTCCAAAGGATTTTGGACAATCCCATGAGCAGTCATTTTGTTGACCACAATTTAGTAATGATTGGAGGCTGAGGCTACTAATTCACCAGGAGTGGTAGTGAAGGTATCAAAGTCGTTGACAACTGAGGTAAGGCGCTTGTCTTTCATATTTTCCGAACCTTCAATCAGGTCCTAAAGAGTGTCCCAAATTTCTTTTGCTGAGTTACACAGTTTGATGTGCTCAAAGAGTGAGGGAGGAACACGAAACACCATTTCTGAGAAAGCAACTTGGTCAGCATGCAGCTTCTCAATACAATCTACAATTAGAGGAGCTGGACAAGTTTCATTTAGGCCTATAAGCTGAGTAGCAGCATCTCTCATAACTATTCTCACAGGAACACGAGCACCTTCTTTGACGGATCTCCAGATTTCTTCACCCTTGTCTTTGGCTAGTAAAAATCTTTCTATTCTAACTTTACAGTGATCATATTCTTCCACAACTTGTAATGAGGCACAAGTAGGGCCACCCACACTATTTACGATTTGCATTGAAGTCATTTGTTGAGGATTATAAGCAGCTATTGAAGTTAAGATATCTTCAAGCTAAATTGGTATATAGAAGAACTTTTATCCTTATCATAGAAATGGTTGAAACACCAAGGTAATCACAAGCCAAATATAATCTGATCTTGTAGATTCAAAGGACAACCACTCAGGCTCTGATACCAATTGAGAGAACAAAACAGATCTAATGTGCAGGGACAAGGTTTGAAAACTCAAACCTTGACTGAATGCTTAAGATCAATGTCTGCTTACTAATAAATGTTCAAGTCAAAGTTGGAAAGACCAGTCAATTCTTAGATAATGTATTCAAAAAATGATAAAGCCATGAATGAAGTATCAGAATAAATGATCAAGGTAAACCTAATAAATGAAGAACAAGAAGAATGTTTGAAAGAAGTCTAGAATAATAAAGTAAATGCCAAAAACTTTTGTTAAAGATCTGTATTGACTTTGCATTGAAAGCTCCTACAAATAGGAGTGAAGGCTACAACGGAATAACTACAAAACTTACCTAGGACTGGACAATAGAAATATTTCTAACATTCTGATTGTCTAATATAACAAAAGACTAAGTCCTATGAGAAGTTACATAAATACAAAGACAAATTTAATAAATGCACAAAGACAAAATATTCTGACTCCGGATAAGCATTCATTCCGGACATGAGAGTCATTCTGAAATGTCGTCAGCTTCACATCTCCATCTCTACTAGTCCGGACAGATTCCGGGCTGCTCTCAACTTCGGAACATACACATTTCGAAATGAGTAATTAGGATCGCTAGAGGTTCACTTTCAGGTTCCAACGGATCGGGGTACCATTAGATGAGGATTAGGGAAGAGGATATACTAAAGACAACTTTCAAGACTCGGTACGGTCACTATGAGTTTGTGGTGACGCCATTCGGGCTAACCAATTCCCCCGCAGCATTCATGGACCTCATAAACAGGGTGTATAGGCCGATGTTGGATCGGTTTGTGATCGTTTTTATCGATGATATCTTGGTCTATTCTAAGACCAAGGAGCAGCGTGAGCAGCATTTTAAGAGAGGTATTGGAGACACTGAGGTTGAAAAGGCTTTATGCCAAGTTCTCAAATTGTGATTTCTAGTTGCATGAGGTGATATTTTTGGGGCATATCATCAACCAAGAGGGTATTTTGGTTGATCCAGCCAAGATTAAGGCAGCAATGCGATAGGAAATACCGAAGAATGCGTCTGAGATCCATAGATTCTTGGGCCTAGCGGGGTATTACCGTAGATTCATTCAGGATTTCTCCAAGATCGCCATAACCTTGACTAGCTTGACCAAGAAGATGTTGGATTAATGTCTAAGTCCATAACTTTAATTGGTAAGACTTGACCAGACCCGACATGGTCCATTTTGGGTTGCATGGCATCATGCATTTGGATAGACTATAATGAGAGAAATAAAACTTAAGACTGGTTAATATATTATAAATTCTAATATATTAATAAGATTATTTAATTAGTACTGATCAAGAATTAATCTAGTATTAATTATGTGTTCAAAAGAAGACTAATGAAATATATGGGTTGATTGTGTAAATCATCCATACTTATATAGTGGGCTAATGTTTCATGGATTGTCAAGTTGGGCTAAAACCCACAAGATTCTCCATGGATGCTCCATGGTGTATTTGTACCCATGGATCATGGAAATGAAAGGCCATGACAATTAGGGTTTACATGGTGTATCCCTAACTATATAATGATCTTATTCTTGGAGAAAATTGGCCACTATGTGTAAGAAAAAGGGCTAGCCGATTTTCATGAAGTGTGTATGTTCTATCAAGTTATTCCAAGTGTATTTGGTGTTGTGTGGACCATTTGAGGTGTCAAACTTGGGGCACTAGGCACTCAAGCTTCATGAAGACATTCTACATCAAAGAGGTATGTAATTCTAACTTGATACATTCATATGAATCAATGTTATTATGCTAGTTAGGATGAATACCTTGGAAAGTTCTTATTTTCATGTATAATAGAGAAAACATAGATCCAAGTTATTTAGGGTTTTATGTACACTTAGGAGTGTTAGAATGCTCAAAACCCAACAGTGGTATCAGAGCCTAGGCTTGCTTTCTATTATACTTGATGCAAATGTGTTTTTTCAAAGTTGAAACTATCCAGACCATAAAACTTGACAAGTTTATGCAAAAAACTCGACGAGTTCATCATTTTGGGCATGAATTCGACGAGTTTCTCAAGGAACTTGACGAGTTTTGGGTGCTGACAACTTGATGTTTGCTGTTTTGGCTGTAATTGGACTAGGATCATTACCCTAAGCTGTTTTTGACCTTATAAACTTGTTTTTGATGTGGTAATGTTCATTCTAATCAAACTTCAAAGATAATTGTCAATAGATTCATGTTTTGTATTAGTTTAAAAGTTATGCTAATTACATGAAAAAGTTTGATGTGAATTATCTTTGTTCATATGAGTTGCTTAGATTAATAGGGAAGTTGTGTGAAATTGTTGTTTTCATTCCATTTTAATCTAAGAGTTGATTCTAAAATGTGTTTGTGTAACTTGTCCTCAAGTTACATTAAAGTTCACATTTAAGTTTCTTAAAACTCATAAAAGTAGGCAAAGGTTACAAAATGAAGAGTCTTGTCCCATTGAATGGTTTATGACTCCATAACATGTCCTCAAGTTATGGAGTTTCAAGAGTCACTTCATTAAGTAATAAAATGTGTATCCTTAATTAATTCCATAAGTTATAAAATAAAAAAAAGTTACATTCTTTTATTAGTTTAAAGTCTTCCATAACTTGTCCTCAAATTATGGAACTTGAAGAGTTTTTTTAATTAAAACAACTTTAAACACATAAGTTATGGAATTAATTAGTTTTGAATAGTTTCAAAACTTGCCCTCAAGTTTTGGAATTTGAAAAAGTTTTCACTTATGAATACTTTAATTCCAAGTTAAGCCCTTAGAATTTTAAAAGTTAAAATTCAACCCTTATACTTTATAATATTATAAGTTAATGATATATATATATATATATATATATATATATATATATATATATATATATATGTATAAGAGTAAAGTCAGTCTTACCATTAGTAGGCCTCATTCACAAAGTCGGTCTATAAGGGGGGTATAAGGTTACTGCCTATAAAATGGCAGTTTAATGGGTGTCCACTCTCACCCATCGCTTCCTTGACCGGTGGAGGGTCGTTAGCCGAACGGGTAGGACAAGGACTAGAATTCTCCCTTCATTAAAAGTATTAATGATAAATACTAAGTAACTAAACATTTATAAATTCCCAATCTTAGTTACTTACGAAAAATGTGAATAAGGTACTAATCCATGAAATAACACTTTTCACTTTATTTAAGTCGTTAGTGGAGCGTGTGTGGTTAACCAGCACACAAACTTGGACTTAACAAGCTAGACAAAGGGTAACTTCATATTCATCATAGTATCGGTGGAGCGTGTGTGGTTAACCGGCACATCGATTAAGGGGTAAATACTAAGGGTACCAAGTATATTTGCATGGTTACTTCACACCTTGTTTTGTGATCCTCAGCATCCCAGTCACAAAACCTGAAAGGCACACTCGAGATTGAAACATGCCATTGAACGGTTCAATGAATCTCAAAAGAATCTAGGAGTTTCAAAACCAATTAAAACTTAATAATACATTTCGTTTATTTTGGTGGAAATTGGTGAATCGTCATTCACCTACCTTCAAAATATTTTATAGCTTGGATTACGGCATCCCTCTTCCAAGTTATAAAATAGTTTGTTGGGTCCTAGCCTTAATATTTCATTTTGGCTGTTATATTAAGGACTTTAGATCAACTATCTTGAATATCTCCCAAAAGATGTCTAGTTCAGACATCTATGATCCTCCCAAATCTCATGGAACTTCACTTTCTCCATGTGACATCCCCAAAATCTCGGCCAGAAAAGACCGGTTTCATTTATGCTTTTTAAAATAATTTCAGAGTAAATCCTTTTGATTTTAAAAGAGATGCGGAATTTGTTCCCAAAAACAAAACATGATAAAATAGATCTTTTATCAAAACATTTCATAAAGAAATATAATTTCATTTCATGATCAAAACCGGGATGTCATGTTCCGATATAGACCATAAAGCATAAACGATAACATTACAAGTCATTCAACAAATATATACATATACAGACTTGTAAACAAAACAAGTTGATGATTCATCCATCTTTATGCTCTTGCACCACTTCCTGTAATACAAATAAACTGAGTGGGTCAGGCTTAGGAGCCTGGTGAGCATATAGGGTTTTCAACCCACAATAAATAATTATATTTAATTCAACAATCAACAATAACCCGATTACCCATTCCCGTTATCCTCAATTTACGTCCCTAAAACAACATCTATTATAACGGACCTAATCTAGGATTTTCATCGGGACGGACATTACTTCAAAGGGGCTTCCTTAGCAATAAATATCCTAAAGGCAACCATGAGGGGGATAGAGTACACCAGTGAGCACATCGTTCACAACACCTACAGGTTATGAGCCTGCTAGTGTTCCACAGGACCGTCTAGAAAGAGTCTGTGGTCGTCATCCATACTCTGCTGAATGACTAGATCAACGACAACAACATCCAGGCCTCTCATCTGTTTATTACACACCAACTATCTACCCATGTTCTACCCAACATATTAGTAGATAAAAATATACATTTTTATACATAGTTTAAAACCTGTATAGCATGTTCAATCAATACATTTTCCACATGATAGATGAGGCACACACACATAACATGTATTTCATAGAGAATAAATCAGATCTATGAGATAGAAGAAAGTGAATATATATTCACACATATAACCAACAAAGTATACACGCAACACGTATTTCGTATAAAATACTTCATAATAATGTGTTGGAAGAAAATGACTACACACTCGCTTCCCATATTCTTAAATACGTTCAACGATTACTTGTATAATATCGCGTATTGAAAGGGACGATACACTCACCTGATCAGAAGATGATCGTGCAGCACTACGGCTTGCAGAAGTAGTGTTTCTCCGTAGATCTGGAAGATCTTCACAAAAATCGGGCGCCTCGCGGGCAGGGCTTTGGCTTGGAAATCTCACTTCACAGGCTCCTCGGGGCTTCGGATCTTGCTTCGGGGCTCGGGAATAATACCGGGGCTTCAGGGTATAAATGGCACGCAAATCGAGGCAAAAGCTTAGAGAGAAAGGAAGAAGTTTGTAAAGGAAAGAAGCTGCCCTTGTATGCCCTTTTTATAAGGTTGAACCCTCGCATTACGTTGGGCGTACTGCTTCGGTACACTGGGCGTAATGCCAAAAGCGTCACTGCATGCATCATCGGAGTACTCGAGTGCGAGCTTGCGTCACGCTTCGCTGTATGCTGGGCATACAACATTACGATGGGCGTAACCCAGATAAGTCCAGTGACTCCCCTTCGGATAATATCAAAAGTTTAAATTTAAATTTATATTTTAATTATTTAATAAACATCAATAATTCATATCTCCCTCATACAAACTCTGTTTTCGACGTTCTTTATATCCACACGTAGGTGAGACTACGCTCTACCACTTTCGTTTAAACTCCGTCGGCTAATTTTGACTCTATTTTTATTATTTATTTTTAGTAGGCCGGGACAGGAAAACTTCTTTATAAATTCATAACTTCTTCGTCCGACATCCGTTCTCGCCTAACTTTTCATCGTTTCGCTATTAACAACGAGATCTTCGATTCTCATTTAGATTGTTTCAGCTAAAAACTACTCGATCTCAAATCGAGTATTCGGGCTGCATACTGCCAAGTCGAAACTTCAGAGAATCATAACTTCCTCATACGAAGTCAGATTTGGGCATTCTATATATATTCGGAAACCTCGTTTCGGCCACTACAACTTTATGCAAAGATATCGAGTTTATTTTACACTTAAATTTTGACGCTCATTTTATTCTTAATTCATTAAATTATAATAATTAAGAAAATAAACACATAATCCACTTAATTCACAAATAATACATTTTTATTATTTCAAATTGGGTTACAAAGGTTAACCTAGACTATTACATTGCTAAAAATGGCAAGCCCAGAAACACAGGCCTTACAATTCTCTCCACCTTAGAATGATTCCGTCCCCGGAATTACACATCAACAAACAACTGCGGGTAGCGACTCATCATGTCACTCTCCGTTTCCTAGGTGAGATTCGGCCCATTCGTGTGTTTCCATCAGACAAGCACTAACTCAACCATCTTACGTCGCAATTTCTTAGTCTTCCGGTCAACGATTGCCTCAGGTTCTTCAATCAACCTTTTGTTCTCATCGATTCTCAACTCCGAAAGTGGAATCATGTCGGGAACTTCTCTCGTGAACTTCCTCAAATAACACACATGAAAAGTGTTATGAATTCCATTCAGTTCTTCTGGTAGTTCGAGCTTGTAAGCTTGGTTCCCAATTCTCAGAAGAACTTTAGACGGTCCAATAAACCTTGGACTTAACTTTCCCCTTTTACCAAATCTTATAAGTCCCTTCCACGGCAAGACTTTAAGCAAAACCGAATCTCCAACTTCAAAAGTCATCAGTCTTCGCTTTTTGTCAACATAGCTCTTTTGACGATCCTGAGCTGCTAACATTCTCTCCCTAATAATTTTCAACTTTTCAGTGGTTTGATTGACTATCCTCGGTCCCATAAACTACTTTTCCCCAGCCTCAAGCCAACAAGACGGCGTACGACACTTTTGTCCATACAAAGCTTGATAAGGTGCCATCTTTATACTCGAGTGGAAACTATTGTTGTAGGAAAATTCTACCAGTGGTAAATGTTCATCCCAATTACCTCGGAATTCCAGGGTACATGCTCTAAGCATATCTTCCAGTGTTTGTATCGTTCATTCGCTCTGACCATCAGTCTGTGGATGGTAAGTTGTACTCAAACACAACTTGGTACCCATCTCCTCTTGTAGACTTTTCCAAAACCTTGAGGTGAAACGGTTGTCACGATCTGACACAATCGTTAACGGAACACCGTGAAGCCTCACAATTTCCTTCATGTAAGAATTTGCAAGCTTTTCCATAGTCCATTTTTCCTTGGCTGCTATGAAATGCGCACTCTTAGTGAATCGATCAATGACCACCCAAATCATGTCGTGACAAAATCCATAGCAATGTCTTCCCCCTTACCCATAGGCACAGGCAATGGTTCTAAACTCCCGTACGGTTTCTGATGTTGTATCTTTACTCTCACATAAGTCACACATTCAGCCACATACTTCGAAACATCAAGCTTCATCGTCGGCCACCAGTAGTAGGGTTTTAGGTCCCTACATATTTTAGTGCTACCGGGATGAATCGAGTACATGGTCTTATGAGCTTCTTCCATCAGAAGATCTCTGACTCCTTCTGTTTTCGGTATCCAAATCCGATCTTGGAACACCTTCAGTCCATGACTGTTTATACCGAACACCAACGTTTTGCCCAAACATTCTTCCTTTCGGTCATTCTTCTTAGAAGCTTCCTCTTGAGCTTTCTTTATACTTTACACAATGGTCGAGACAACTTCAATTCTCAACATCCTTAGCCTTTTCCTTTCAGGATTGACTTTTCGACTGAGAGCATCAACAACAACGTTAGCTTAACCGGGATGGTAAAGTATCTCACAGTCATAGTCTTTAAGTAATTCTAGCCAGCGTCGTTGTCTCCTGTTCAATTCTTTCGGACTAAAGAGATATTGGAGACTCTTATGATCAATGAACAATTTGCACTTCGTGCCATAGAGGTAATGCCTCCATATTTTCAAAGCAAAAACTACCGCAGCCAAATCCAAATCATGAGTCTGGTAGTTCTTTTCATGCTCTTTTAGCTGTCGAGATGCATATGCGATCACCTTATCTCTTTGGGTCAAAACACAACCCAATCCGACTCCAGACGCATCGCTATAAACAACGAAGTCTTCAACTCCATCGGGTAGAGATAGAATCGGTGCCTCACATAGCCTCTTCTTTAGCAACTCGAAAGCTTCTCTATGCTTATCATTCCAAGCATAAACAACTCCTTTGTGGGTCAAAGCTGTTAATGGACTAACGATCGAAGAATAACCTTGGATAAACCTTCGGTAATATATGGCTAATCCAAAAAAGCTTTCGATCTCCGTGGGACTCTTCGGTTGGTCCCACTTTGTTACAGCTTCAATCTTTGCTGGATCAACCATTATCCCTTCTTGGTTGACCACGTGACCTAAGAATTGGACTTCTTGAATCCAAAAATGACATTTGGAGAACTTCGCATACAGCTTCTCCTTTCTCAAGACTTCCAACACTTCTCGCAAGTGTCTGCCATGCTCTTCTTGGCTTTTGAATAAATTAGAATGTCATCTATGAAAACTATCATAGATTTATCATGGAACGGGTTACGAACCCTGTTCATTAAATCCATGAATGTTGCTGGAGCATTGGTTAGTCCAAACGACATAACCAAAAACTCATAGTGTCCATATCGTGTTCTGAATGTAGTCTTCTCTATATCCTGCTCTTTCACCTTCAGCTGATGATATCCTGACCTCAGGTCGATCTTTGAAAAATAACTTGAACCTTGTAGTTGATCGAATAGGTCATCAATCCTCTGCAACAGATATCTATTCTTTATCGTTGCCTTGTTCAGCTCCCTGTAATTGATGCACATTCTCATACTTCCATCTTTCTTCTTCACGAATAACACCGGAGCTCCCCAGGGTGATGAACTAGGTCTAATGAAACCCTTGTCCAATAACTCCTAATGTTGCATCATCAGCTCCTTCATCTCCGTCGGTGCTAGTCGGTAAGGTGCTTTTCAATCGGCGTTGTTCCGGGCAACAAGTCAATATGGAATTCCACTTGTCAATCAGGCGGTAATCCAGGAAGATCTTCGAGAAATACTTCCAGATAATCACACAACGGGAATATTCTGCATCACCTCTTTTCCTTCTTAGCATCGATCACGAATGCTAAGTATGATGTACACCCCTTAGTCAAACACTTTCTGGCTTTCATTAGAGAAATGATTCCAGAATTTACTCTGCGTTTATCTCCATACACCATAAACGATTCCTTCCCAGGCGGGTTCACTTTCACTATTTTCTTCTTGCAAAAAATTTCGGCATCATTGGCGCTAAGCCAATCCATTCCCAACACGATATCGAAACCATTAAGTTCTATAGGTAATAATTCCTCGTGGAACAGATTCTCATTTAGATCAATTAAAATGTTTTTCATACGATAGCTAACAGGTACAAACTTGCCACTAGCAACTTCGAATAATAAAGCATTATCTAGTCTATCAACAGGAAAAGCTAGTTTTCTACCAAATTCGTGCGATATAAAGGAGTAGTTGGCTCCAAAATCAAATAAAATTTGGGCAGGCAATTCATTTACAAGAAAGGTACCTGAAGCGACATCAGCTTCTTCTTTAGCAACTTCCAGTGTCATATGGAATGCTCTCACCTTCGGCTTTGGCGGAATGTTGGGTTTTGCTACCTCCTTCTTCTTTGGACAATCTCTTGAGATGTGCCCTTCCTCTCCACAACCATAACAAACTTTCTTGGTGAGGGTGCAGTCGTTGGCATAATGCCCTGGCTTTCCACATTTGAAGCATGTGACCACTTCCTCGTCACATTTCCCATGATGTTTCTTCTTACACTTGTCACACCATTTCGCCTCTACCTTTCCTCCACTTCCTCTCGAACCAGATTTCAAGAATTTGCTTTTATTGTTGGACCCTGAAGATCCATCGATTTTCCTCTTTTCACCAACCTCTGACCCTTCCAGACCTTTTTCCCTGATCTGGGTCTCAACATTTCTAGCAGCCCAGATGGCGGCTTTCAATGTGGTTGTCTGCTTAACCATTGGACCATAGTCCGCTGGTAGTCCATGTGCAAACTTGTTGGCCTTAGAGAGTTATATTGGTACCAAATATGGGATAAACTTCATCTTTTCTGTGAAACTTTCAACATATTCAGTAATGCTCAGTTTTCCCTTCTTCAAATTCTGAAACTCATTGCTGATTTCCAGAAGGTCCTGCTCGGAGCAGTATTGCAGTTTTAGCTGTTCCACAAAGTCTTCCGAAGACATTTTGCTTGCTTCTCCCTTGGGCATAGAGTCAGCTAACAGCTTCCACCAACTCAACACGCCAGATTTTAGCAGAGGGATCGCAAGAGCGGTCTTCTGCCGGTTGCTGCACTCGCAACTTTCAAACATTTTCTCCATTTCGGAGATCCAATTAATCACTTCCACTAGCGTCGGGCTTCCAGATAGACATGGTGGTTTGGATGCCATGATATCCTTGTACTTGCACCCATGACGATCATTACCTCTATCCTGGTTATTCTGCCTAACAATTGGTGGGTCGTCTTGACCAATGATCCCACTAAAGCTTCCTCCTTCCGACTGGCCTCCATTTACTACGGGCTCTTCTATGTGAATTGACAGTTCTTCATGATTCTGCCTAAGCAGACGTATTGTTTCTTCCATCTGACGATCCAACATCGTTTGAATCATCATTTGTACCCTAGCCATTGTTATCGGCTCAGGTGCTACCGCTATTATAGGTACTTGCTTATTTACTGGTGGTTGATTCCTGTTTTCATCAGCATTTCCAACTCCGCTTCTTGTTCTCACCATTTTTGTTCTATACACCGAATAAGGCGAAATTAGATCCTCATTCACGATAGATATTCAAATCATCCTTATCACTCCGAAACGTTTACATGCTAGATCTAATAACGTAGACCTACGCTTAGAATCCTACACACATAAGGTTTCCAGATCCGGTTGGCAACAGACCATAGATCCGAACAAATAATATCATATATGGCAACATATAACATTTAGCACATAAAAGCATTGTAGGCAACTTTCCTAAAATAAACTAGTGCTCGTGTCTGAAATATAACAGACATACATCTAACAACCTTCACTTAGCATTCTAAGTTTAAGTCTAGAAATCCTACAAATTCCTAGTTCGCTTAAACTAATGCTCTGATACCAATTGTGACATCCCCAAAATCTCGGTCAGAAAAGACCGGTTTCATTTATGCTTTTTAAAATAATTTTAGAGTAAATCCTTTTGATTTTATAAGAGATGCGGAATTTGTTCCCAAAAACAGAACATGATAAAATATATCTTTTAGCAAAACATTTCATAAAGAAAAATAATTTCATTTCATAATCCAAACCGGGATGTCATGTTCCGATACAGACCATAAAGCATAAACGATAACATTACAAGTCATTCAACCAATATATACATATACAGACTTGTAAACAAAACAAGTTGATGATTCATCCATCTTTATGCTCTTGTCCTACTTCCTTTAATACAAATAAACTGAGTGGGTCAGGCTTGGGATCCTGGTGAGCATATAGGTTTTCAACCCACAATAAATAATTATATTTAATTCAACAATCAACAACAACCTTATTACCCATTCCCGTTATCCTCACTTTACGTCCCTAAAAAAACATCTATTATAAGGGACCTGATCTAGGATTTTCATCAAGACGGACATTATTGATGGGTTTTGGTCATAAGACATCCTATGTGCTCATACAAACCCTAAAGCTTGGATCTAGGTTTCTCTATTGTACATACTTTGAATCCAAGACTTTGAACCCTAATTCTAGCATATGGAAATCGAAATTCACATGTAATTAGGTTTAAGAACATACCTTGATTGTTATATAGCAATAACAATCCAATTCCTCCTTGAATTGACCTTGGAAAGCTGAGAGTCACAAGTGTCACTCCTCTAATGGCTTACAAACACCATAAGCAAGTGGAGAAGGTATAAAGAGAGCGGAGGGAGGTTAGAATTCGTCCTTAGGACCTCTTGGGAAGGGTTGGCCGAATTCCTAAGCCCTAGGGGGTTTATATAGGTGTAAAGATTAGGGTTTTAGTCCTTATCCTTATCTAGTTGCTTGTCCACCAAGCAACCATAAGATAAGTCCTAGAAATCCTTATCCTAGTCAAATTCTAAGGGATTTACACCTCAAATTCGTTCACCATATATATAAGATAATCCTTACCTTATTTTGTAACTATCACATAATTACAATTCAGCCCCTCTAGTTTAATTAATTACACTTGATCACAAAATTAATTCTTAATTAATTATTGACCAATATTAATTAAACAAATATGATTTCTCCTTTAATATATTATCCTTATAACATATTAATAAATCATAATAACCTCTCTCTCTTCATTTATTTCTCCAATCAAGTTGCTTTGGTGAAGGCAACCCAAAAGGACCATGCACCATCGGGTCAAGTACATACCAAAATAGTTATGGACTTAGACACTAATCCAACAGTCTCCCACTTGGATAAGTCTAACAACTATTCTGCGTATGACTTCGGATCCTGATCTGCAATCGTAGCTTTCCAAAGCCGCTGTCAACTCTGATCATATCAAATACGCGTGTCCTTAGATAAGGGATCATATATTCCTCCATTCTAGATATCATATGAGATATGATTTCAAATCATTCTCTTTGTACTATATCTCGATTCCGATTTATGACGACTGACTAATTGAACAAATCAAATTAGCCCTAGCCCGGCCGAGCATTTACGTTTGTTATCACTAAACCATCGAGGGGCCCAAAGATATCGCTTTTATCCTACTTTGAATAAAAGGAACGGATAAACTTTGATACAATGCTTGCTTGTACTCAGGCACCGAATCACACACAACAATATGTTTTATAACACCAAGTTACTGGTGCGTTTACATATTATCAATGTGTAACCGATTTCCAAGATACAACTCACACATCTCGGTTTCAAGAATATAAGATGTTATCGTCTCACCGATCACTCGTGATACAATCCATGGAGTGATCCAAGTGAGCGTGGGTCTAATCCAATGCTCAAATCACATTCATAAGCACTCATGAATGTTGCATCAAACATTTGCTTATGTCTAATACTCTTTTAGACAATCCACACACCAATTCACGACAGTCTTCATTCATATCTACTTCCAACATATGAACGACTGTGGCCCGTTCGAATAATTCGATTATTCTTAATAAATTCAATTATTCTGGAAGTCAAAACATGCAAATGTGAAACACAAGAATAATACTAATCCCATATGGCCTCAACCCTTTGAGCATAAATAAAACACCTTTTATTTATCACCATATTGATTACTCATTTTTTGTAGTTTCGGGTAATCAACTTCTTACTTGAATTACAACACTTGTCCCATGCTCCTAGCATGCACACAATGTTTACCTATGGTTCTTACTTTGTGAAATAGATCACATTGAACACATTTCCAATCATTCTCATTTCACAACTCCAAATCCTTTTCATAAGTGAGAGAATATCAAATTCTTGCTACTTATAGAATATACTAGATTCTAACATTTTATGCAATGATCTCTTTTGTAATGTCACTGCACCAAAGTCACAAAGACTATTGCCAATGATATTACAAAGTCTTCTATCGGAGATTGTTACAGGACAATTCCTTAGATATGATGTCTCTCTCTCTCTCAAGGTACATTCCTTTGAACATCCTTTTGCATAAAAGTTCCTAATCTAGTCATAGATTTTTCAATATTCAATTCCCAATATGGACACGCTTCCATATTTTCCATATGACAACTCATTCTTAATAGAATCTTATCTATTCGTAATGATGTCGATATGGTCCATCCAATATGGAAACATTTCCATATTTTCCAATACTATACTTCCAACTACTCACAAGCGACCAATCCTCGTCGAACTTGGATTGTCCTTTGATAGTTGTTTAATTATTTTAGTCTAAACCGATTCTAGTCCTTTTTCCCTCTAAATGTGCTAGACATTCGGAAAATTTTAGAATGGTCAAACATTAAGGCATTTGCAATCGATCCTATACCCGAAGCGTATGGGACACGACGTATAATGTTTTATTTGCTATGTTCTCAAAATTCGAATTGTGAAAAGGGATGCCGTAATCATAATCGAAATTTAAGAACACACTTTGTACCTTTGACTAAATTTTATTAACATTTCTCAACCTAAACCTTTAGATTTGAAATGAAGCATAATATTCTCTCCCTTAATTATTGCAAAACAACTCTTCAACTATTGCGACTTTGCAAAGTATGACTCTTGTTTTCTATAATTAATATTGCTAATCTTGCAATACTTTCCTTAATAATCATACAATCATAACTTTTATGCTCCCACTATCTTGATGATTATTATAAAACATAACACCTATGCTCCTACTAGCTTCGACATGTATTCATAAACATCTTAACTTTCAGAAAAGCAATGCTTATTGAATTTCTTAAGTTCATGTTTCTAATACTTAGTGCTTTGATAATCTTTTATCAACGTTTCTTGATATTATACACATTTGCCTTCGATAGTTCATATGTGTGTCTAAACAATTAAGACTAATTGCCAAACCTCACAATTCAAATTATGGAAAGGGATGCCGTAACCATAATTGAATTCGAGAATGCAATTTTACAATCACTATCTTCTTAAAATCTGTCTTAGTGAAAGCATTTCCTCACAATCATTTTCATGAAGGAGGAAATCTTATGACACTTAGATTTAAACAGTGTATTTGTTCCTATCCACGTGAATTTGTCAAAACCAAGTTTACGACAAATTCAAACTCATATGGAGCGAACTTTCTTAATCTTGATTTCTTGCCTTATGGTAGCACAGCTGCCCACCATGTCTTCCAAGTAGTTAAGCAGCTCACCCTTTCCTATCAATGTACCTTTCATTGATTAAGGTGCTTTGCCTTTTATGCGTTCAAAATGAGAACTCATAGAACTCACATGCATAATTAACTAGATTGGATTGGCACAGAAACAAAATAATGTCATTACGATAGGTTGTAAACCTCAACTCGTGTGCTAGTGATGATCGATAAGGTTTATTTGATTTGTTCTTGAAACCTTTCAAGACCATTAAGACTCCCACTGACTCCTTGACATATAAGATTCTCTTCTCAAAAACCATTTCTTGACAAACAAATATTCAAGAGTTAGTGTAGCTTTTATCAAAAGACTTCATAAATTGGTCCTAGTTGGTCTTTGTCTTATCCAAGACATCACAACTTTCCACATTTAATGAAAGTTACAAACCTTCTTAATACCTTTCACTCAATGTCACAATCTTAACTTTAAGACTTGTTATTGGAACGAAGTATGATTGACTTATTGATTTAACCATTTCTTCAATTCTTGATTCCTCTTCTTAGACATTCAATTGTACTAAGACTCACTTAGAGGATCAATTGAGATATGGTTCTTAATCATTTAGACCTATCATAAAGCATAAAAGGTACTCTCCCATCTTCTTAGAATGGAGAAACTTTTATCTTTCTGCCTACTTGATTCTTCTTATTCGTTCTGCTATTGATCTAAACCCTTTAATCAATTCAAAATTACACTTAATCTTGTAAGTATAATCATATTTACTAAACCTTTAGTAAATCATGACGAATATCATTGTTACTCTTATGGTGGACTTGATCAACATGCAACATTGTGTGCTCGATCTCTTAGTCCTTCACCTGGCACTTTGTCAATGAATTTGTCTAATTTCCAAGTATGAAATTTCTCATTCATCGCGCATCCACGTTGCATGATTCCAAGTTTCTGTCCAATTGAAACTTGGGCGATGAGAAACTCTCCAAATTTGGTAAATTCTCGACTTTTCCATAAACACCATAAATAAGAATCATATCCATTTGTTGTAGAAATATGCAAACACCAATTTTCATAACGATTTCATTGCAAGGAAATAAACAAATAAGTCAAACGAAAATTTATTTTATTTATAAAAGCAGCGGAAAACATTTGTCCTTACAATGCAAAATCCATTGAAAACTATGTATTTCAAAAGAAAATTTTCTAACAACTCTATCATAACTATCTAAGCTCAAAATCTAATCTTCAAGTCCATGCGATCAAGATCCATTCCTTGTGATTAGATTCATCTTGCTCTTTCACCACGCTTCCTATCTTTTCACCGATTCTGTAAAACATTCAAATGCAATCTTATTACATTATGTATTAAGAATTAATGAATAGGAACAAAATGGAGTTAGATAGTGGATTTTACCTGAAGCGCAGCCATACTCTTTGACTCTCCCAGCTTTTGGACTCTTCAGGCTCTTTGGGCAGACTTGTATCCAACGCCCTTTCTTTTGGCAGTAAACGCAGGTCGGTTCTCCTAGAACGTCCTCGGAAGCATGGTCGGTTGACTTTCCCAACAAATACGCTCCATTGCTTCGCCAAATCATTTCTGATTCAGCAGCAATGAGCATGTAAGTTAGGTCAATGAGGTTGTCGTCATGATTCATCATATAATACTTTCTTTTGAACTCATTATATGATTCAGGAAGTGACTGCAAAACCCAATTCACAGCCAACTCATCTGGGAATGACACACCCAACATTATCAACCTATCAATGTGTGATTTCATTCCTAGAACGTGGGCACACACGGGTTTACCATCTTCATGTTTCATTTCCAATAGGGCTTTAGTGATATTGAACCTTTCAATTCTTCGATCTTGTGGGTTGGGCAGAACAATAGGAGGAGGAGGAGGAGGAAGTGAAGCATGATTTCTTGTTCCTCGATTGAATCGTGGAATACCATTTTCATGTGGAAAGCTTGTTCCACGGGATTTGGGAAAAACATAGTTGTCGAACTTTGACATCTACAATATGGGAGAAAACAAATTCAAGTTAGTTGATTGATTGAGTCCTTAGTAAATCACCCAAATGAGATACTAAGGCTAGGACCCAACACAATATTCTACAACTCGGGAGAGGGATGCCGTAACCCAAATTGCAGAACATTTGAAGGTAAGTGAATGACGATTCACTAATTTCCACCACGAAAAACGAAAAAGAATTTAAGTTTTAAATCTATGAAAACTCCTAGATCCTTTGAGATTCATTGAACTTTCAATGGCATGTTTAAATCTCGATATGCCCCTCTTGTTTGTGACTGGGATGCCGAGGATCACAAAGCGGGTGTGAATAACCATGCAAACTACATGGTGCCCTCACATGTTACAGTCACCTATTCGATGTGCCGGTAAACCACACACGCTCCACCGAACTATGACAAACATTGAGTCACCCTTTGCTACCTTTGCTTAGACCCATTTAGTGTGCCAGTTAACCACACACGCTCCACTAACGTCTTCGCAAGGGCACAAAGTGTAATTTCATGGAATTGCATCAATTCACTTTTGCCTAAGTAACTAAGATTGGGAATTATATGAAAACATTTAGTTACTTTTATACTTCATTATACTTATAATGGAAGGTTTCGTCCTATCCTACTCGTTCGGCTAACGACCCTCCACTAGTCAAGAGTGCGGTGGGTAAGAGTGGATACCCATTCAATCGCCATTTTATAGGCAATTTCCTTAAACACCCCTTATAGACCAGCTTCGTGAATGAGGCCTACTAACGGTAAGACTGACTTTTACTCATACATATATAATGTTAGACTTTTAATGTTATATATAGTATAGGGTGTATTTTACACTTTTAAAATATTAGGTGGTTCAATTTAACAATTATACTTTTAATTCACTTAAATTGTAAACCTAAACTTTTATGGATTTATTAAACCTCTTTAATTAAACACCTTAATTAGTCAATAAAACCATAAGGGTGTGATTTGAACTTTTTCAAAACTATACTAGAGTTTTAGAATTTAACATTGCTAATTAAACTTTTAATCAACTTTTAAATTCCAAAACTTGAGGGCAAGTTTTGAAACATTTCAGCACATTAGGGTTTAGAATTTAAATATGCATCAAAATTAAACTATTTAATCAAAATTTAAATTCCAAAACTTGAGGGCAAGTTTTGAAACCTTTTTCAAAACATTAGGGTTTCAACTATTTAAATTTCAAAACAACAAAACTTTTTGGGGTTCAAATTTTAAACTATAAAACATAAAGGGCCAAATATGAAACTTTTCACAACAACAAGGATCAAATAACAAATAATTCAAATTAACATTTAATCACATAATTATCCATATTTGATGATTTCTTGCAAAATAATTTATCAATTTACTTAAAATAATTAATCAATTATCTTATAAGGAAACAATTACCCTATTAATTGATAAATATCTTCAATTAGATTATAATTATAGTCAAATATATCATATAATCGGATTAATATTAATCTAACATGATAAGGTAATTATCCCAATGCAAAAACAGCAAGAAATCCCGAGATAAGCACTGTCTGACGCACCCACTCGCCGAGTCACCCTCTGGAACTCGCCGAATAAGGCTGACTCGCCGAGTCCAAGAGTGACTCGCCGAGTCAGGTCGAACAGTGAGGCCAAAACACGATTTTCAGTTACATCAAGCATCAATACAATAGAAACCAATCATGGCTCTGATACCACTGATGGGTTTTGGTCATAAGACATCCTATGTGCTCATACAAACCCTAAAGCTTGGATCTAGGTTTCTCTATTGTACATACTTTGAATCCAAGACTTTGAACCCTAATTCTAGCATATGGAAATCGAAATTCACATGTAATTAGGTTTAAGAACATACCTTGATTGTTATATAGCAATAACAATCCAATTCCTCCTTGAATTGACCTTGGAAAGCTGAGAGTCACAAGTGTCACTCCTCTAATGACTTACAAACACCATAAGCAAGTGGAGAAGGTATAAAGAGAGAGGAGGGAGGTTAGAATTCGTCCTTAGGACCTCTTGGGAAGGGTTGGCCGAATTCCTAAGCCCTAGGGGGTTTATATAGGTGTAAAGATTAGGGTTTTAGTCCTTATCCTTATCTAGTTGCTTGTCCACCAAGCAACCATAAGATAAGTCCTAGAAATCCTTATCCTAGTAAAATTCTAAGGGATTTACACCTCAAATTCGTTCACCATATATATAAGATAATCCTTACCTTATTTTGTAACTATCACATAATTACAATTCAGCCCCTCTAGTTTAATTAATTACACTTGATCACAAAATTAATTCTTAATTAATTATTGACCAATATTAATTAAACAAATATGATTTCTCCTTTAATATATTATCCTTATAACATATTAATAAATCATAATAACCTCTCTCTCTTTATTTATTTCTCCAATCAAGTTGCTTTGGTGAAGGCAACCCAAAAGGACCATGCACCATCAGGTCAAGTACATACCAAAATAGTTATGGACTTAGACACTAATCCAACAATTATTTCAAAGGGGCTTCGTTAGCAATAAATATCCTAAAGGCAACCATGAGGGGGACAGAGTACACCAGTGAGCACATCGTTCACAACACCTACAGGTTATGAGCCTGGTAGTGTTCTACAGGACAGTCTAGAAAGAGTTTGTTGTCGTCATCCATACTCTGCTGAATGACTAGATCAACCACAACAACATCGAGGCCTCTCATCTGTTTATTACACACCAACTATCTACCCATGTTCTACCCAACATATTAGTAGATAAAAATATACATTTTTATACATAGTTTAAAACCTGTATAGCATGCTCAATCAATACATTTTCCACATGACAGATGAGGCACACACACATAACACGTATTTCATAGAGAATAAATCAAATCTATGAGATAGAAGATAGTGAATATACATTCACACATATAATCAACAAAGTATACACGCAACACGTATTTCATATAAAATACTTCATAATAATGTGTTGGAAGAAAATGACTACACACTCGCTTCCCATATTCTTAAATACGTTCAACAATTACTTGTATAATATCGTGTATTGAAAGGGACTATACACTCACCAGATCAGAAGATGATCGGGCAGCACTACGGCTTGCAGAAGTAGTGTTTCTCCGTAGATCTGGAAGATCTTCACAAAAACCAGGCTCCTTACGGGAAGGGCTTCGGCTTGGAAATCTCATTTCACAGGCTCCTCGGGGCTTCGGATCTTGCTTCGGGGCTCGGGAATAATACCGGGGCTTCGGGGTATAAATGGCACGCAAATCGAGGAAAAAGCTAAGAGAGAAAGGAAGAAGTTTGTAAAGGAAAGAAGCTGCCCTTGTTTGCCCCTTTTATAGGGTTGAACCCTCGCATTACGATGCGCGTACTACTTCGTTATGATGGGCGTAATGCCAAAAGCGTCACTGCATGCGTCATCGGAGTACTCGAGTGCGAGGCTGCGTCACGATTCGCTGTATGCTAGGCATACAACATTACGATGGGCGTAACCCGGATAAGTCCGGTGACTCCCCTTCGGATAATATCAGAAGTTTAAATTTAAATTTATATTTTAATTATTTAATAAACATCAAAAATTCATATCTCCCTCATACAAACTCCGTTTTCGACGTTCTTTATATCCACACGTAGGTGAGACTACGCTCTACAACTTTCGTTTAAACTCTGTCGGCTAATTTTGAATTTATTTTTATTATTTATTTTTAGTAGGCCGGGACAGGAAAACTTCATTATAATTTCATAACTTCTTCGTCCGACGTCCGTTCTCGCCTAACTTTTCATCGTTTCGCTACTAACAACGAGATCTTCGATTCTCATTTAGATTGTTTCAGCTAAAAACTACTCAATCTCAAATCGAGTATTCGGGCTGCATACTACCAAGTTGAAACTTCAGAAAATCATAACTTCCTCATACGAAGTCAGATTTGGGCATTCTATATATATTCGGAAACCTTATTTCGGCCACTACAACTTTATGCAAAGATATCGAGTTTATTTTACACTTAAATTTTGACACTCATTTTATTCTTAATTCATTAAATTAAAATAATTAAGAAAATAAACACATAATTCACAAATAATACATTTTTATTATTTCAAATTGGGTTAGAAAGGTTAACCTAGACTATTATTTTGCTAAAAATGGCATGCCCAGAAATACAGGCGTTACACTCCACCTTCTCCAATTATTCTCCCTATCCCACAAGTTCAAGGTCACTCTACCCCTATTGGCAAGCAAGGTCTATGTATGCTCACATCTTGGAGATGAAGTCACATATTGACAAGCCGTGAGAGTTGGGTGTCAAAGTCTTGAGAAAGTTGGATGTCCAACCACTTTCTAAGTCATATAGTGTCACAACTAGCATTTTTAGCTAGGAAATTCTATTCTCATATAAACATCATCCATTGTAAAAGCATGTACTCTAAGTGAATACAATACTCTATCCTCGTTCAAAATACACCTCATATGTTCAACTAAGGGTTGGAAACCTTAGTAATCCCGGTTCAAGTTCCTTATGAACTAAAATTCTCCTATTGGGCCTAATGGACCAATAAACCTTCAACTTGACTACTTTGGGCCATGATGGGCCATAAAGGGATTTAACTACCCCTAATGGGCCCTAAACCCATTTCTTTTACCATTTTGGGCCGTGAGCCTCCTTAAGAGCCCAATGGGCCGAAAAATGATTTTTGGGCCTCATAAATTAGATCAAGACCAACAATGGGCAAAATCACCTCATCCTCATTTATCTTAGCCCAATCTCGGCCCAAGATCATTCCAAAACAAAAAAAAAAGAAATAAACAAATGGAAGAAGGTTGATTTAAGCTTTGCCAACACATAATTATCTAGCATATATCTAGATAATCACATACATCTAGACACTTATTACCCTCCATGCAATACTCCTTATCTCTTCTTTTTCTCTCCTTATTTCTCTTGGCCGAGAAGAACACACACACACACACACACTTCACTTGCAAAAATTTCTCTTAAGCTCTCAAGAACAACTCCTCCATCATCCCCCAAAAATTTCGAGATTTAGGGTGTTTACAAGAGGATTTTTCACCACAAACTCCATACTTGGGTAAGTTATTATCAAACACCAACATCTCCTTTCAATGTAACCTTAAGAACTCCTTCTTACATAACTTTATTCCATGATCACACCTTAGAAACTTCATATGCTCAAAAACTACTTCAAGGTGTTACTAGGACTAAAAATCTCCTCATATCTTCTTCAAAACCGAAACATCAAAGCAAAGGTGAGCTTCATACCCCCTTATTTTCGGTTTTTATAAGTTTTGTGGGGGGAGAATACAAGCAAATGTGTAGATCTATGATTATGTGTATGCTTTGTATGATTTCTATGTTTATTTACATATTCTTATGTGTTCATGGTGTTGAAACTAGTCAAAAAGACCTTAAAATCGAGATTTGCATTATGATGTATGAAACAAATGCTAAACATATCATTAAACATAAGTCACTACTAGAAAAATAACCAAGTTGGTTAAGATGAACTCCTTGGGCTAAAAATCTCATTTTTGGACTCAAAATGCTAAAAATATGAAATTTAAGGGCCCAAAATGTAAAAATACAAATTCTGAGGGTTGATATGTGTCAAAACAGTTTCATCAAGGGATTTTCCAGAAAACGTACACTTTGGAATGATTAAAATGTAAATTTTTAAGCTTAATGGGCTAAAAATGAACTTTTCGGCCCAATAAGGCCCAATATGCGAGATTTGCAAAGTTGAGGGGCTGAAAATGTATTTTTCTGTAAAACAGGGGACTACTAGTGCCCCAAGTCCATTTCAAAGGTTAAAAATGCTTTTCATATTCAAAAGGGACCAAAGATGCAAAAATTTTCTATTTTGGGCCAAAAGTGTAAAAATTGCGAAAACATGGGTTTCAGCTGAAAAAGTTTCATTTTGAGGGACTAAAACTGTTTTTCAAAAAGCTTGGAGCTGAAAAATACCTTTTCCACAAGTTTTGATACTAAAGTGTCAAGAAAAACATTAGAGGACTAAAATATAAATTCTTTTATATAAGGGGTCCAAAAGTGTAAATTCATCCGAAAGAAAGTGGCTGGAAAATGTAAAATACTAATGTCTTAAATAATGAACCCGACACGATGAAATACTAGTACCTCGACTATCAGCGAAATTCAATACACCTTCAACACCAAAATCGTTATCAAACGAATTGATTCGGTCTCGAATCAATAACAATCCGAAACTACTAACACGACGATATTTCAATACACACATGGAAATCTCAGAAACTCAATACACACACGGGAATACACCAGACGTCGATACACTGTCCTTGGGCCCAAAAGTTTCAAATCATGCTTGTTGGGCCTAGCTAGCCCGATGACATGATCTTTAGGCCCGAAGGAAACTCGCTTACATGTAGTTGGGTCTTATATGACCTAATTTCGTGTAAAAGGACTTTTACAGGCTTTGTGCTATTGGACCCCAAGGGCCTTCTGGTGCTGCTAGTAAAGTCGAGAATTCACCAAATGCGAGTCAGGCTAAGGGTCCTTCGCATTCACGATAGCCTTGAACGACGTAGGGAAATACCGGGGTTTCGCACCCTCTTTTTCCCCTCGGTTGTGGGCTACATGAGTCCGGGTGGTTGGGTTAAGTGAATAGTGCGAGCGACGCCTAAGGGATCGTTTGTACGGTTGTCAACTAGTCATTTTCATTAATGTAGGTTTACAACAATTCACAATCCACAATTAATCCAACGACTCCGGAGCTCAACGAATACATCTGTCGTAACGAAATAACGAAACATAAATTATTTAATGCAAAGTATTAGGAAAACGTCGGGTTTTCCTAGGGTTTTCAATTAATACACCTACGAACTACATACCGAGTTTTACAAATCGTACTTTTACATTTATAGAAACAAACAAGGATACTTACGGATCTTCACACTTTTTATACTATGACTCTTTTCAGAAGATATCGGATTTTCTGGTGAATTTCAAAACAATACAAACCATTATATTTCAAACATTACTTATGAACTCACCAACATTTCATATGTTGACGTTTTTCAAAATACTTGTATTCTCAGGTAACAGGTAGATCGAAAAGGAAAAAAATGTACCCAGTGATGTCTTGTTGTTTGTTTAACTAGTATTGAACAATCTACTTTCGAGAATGTAATGTTTTGAAACTATGTACTAAATGTAAACACTACCAGTTGTAATATTACAATGCATGGTGATGAATGATGTTATGTTTCATGTATATTCATTGTGATGGTATTCAATTGAGTCACAACAGCCCTCGGATGTTTCCGCCGTCTGGTTCGGGGGTGTGACATATAGTGAGTTCATTTGGGACTCTTATGAAACAGACTATGCCAAGACCCTTAATGATCTTATCTATTTTCTAAGATCAACTTCCCAAAACTTTATGAACATTGACATTGATAACATTGGAAATCCAGAAAAACATTCTCTTCGGAATGGAAAGGGATCGGCCATAGTCAATTCAGTTGACCAAATGGTAAAGAGAAATGCTAAGTCTGTGATAGTCCCATGTACCATTACCATAGAGTCCATATGTTAAATTGCCAAAGGAAGGGACATTAATTGTGAAGCTGCCAATTTTTACCTAAGGATGTTAAAGTCAATAAGTTTGACTCTACTTCAAGTAAAGTCCACTATCTAACTTTGTTAAGTTTCTATTCGGATATTCTTGATACATGATGTGACTGGGTCACATGTTGATGTTTTAAGAATCGAAGAAAAGTGAAGAAACTTAAAGAAAGAATATGTTGAATCTGATCGCGTAGATGGATTTCTATCACATAGTTTGAAGATCGGATTCGTGAGCTACTTCTTAGGAGTTATGATATATTGCTTAGGAATAGATAACAACAAAGTTTTCATGTGCTTTGCACTTAAAGGATAGTTTTCCGTAATGTTTTTAAAATAAAAGGAAAAATTTTGATTTTATTTATTTTAAAATATCCTTACAATCCATATTTCCAATATTGCTATCAATGGAATTTGTGAAAAACTTTGTTGCTTATATGATTCCATTAATAGCAATATTGGAAATATGGATTTGATTCTTTCATTTGTGGTAGTGTCAAAATTTACCAAATAAGGAAAGATTCTCATCACCCAAGTTTCAGTTGGATAGAAACCTGGAATCATGCAAGTTGTATGATGAATGAGAATTTTCATCTTTGGAAAATTAAGACTAATTCCTTGTTCACATGTTTAAGTGAGTCAAGTAAAGGACTAAGGGATCGAGTACACATTCTTGTGTACTAGTCAAGTCCACCACAAAAGATCGATAAGACTATTCGACATGATTTACTAAAGCTCATTAAATATGGTTATACTTACATGTTTAAAGTATAATTCAGAGACATTGGAAACGGTTCCAATGTATGGCAGAGCGAATAAGAAGAATCAACTTAGGCAGAAGGATAAAATTTTCTCAAATCTGAAAAGATGGGAGAGTACTTTAGTACCATGATATATGATCATCTTAAATATTAAGAGATCTCATCACAATTCATCCTCTAAGTGCATTCTAGTAGCTAAGAAGAGGAGTTATGAACTGTTGAAGTGGTTAAATCAAGAAGATGATTCATACTTCGTTCCAAAAACAATTCTTAGAGTTATACTCCAAGATTGTAATTTGAGTGACACATATTAAAGAAGGTTTACTAACACTAGTCAAATGTAAGAGTAAAAGGTTTTCTACTCTTGTACATTTGAAATTGGAAAGTTGTGATGTTTTGGATAAAACAAAGACCAACATAGACCAATTGTTTGAAGTGTTTGTCTTGATTAGAATCCACACTATCTCTTGAATATCAGAAAAGAAAGTCGTATATGTCAAGAGGACAGTGGGAGTCTTAAAGGTATTGAAAGTCTCAAGAACTAATCAAGAATAAAACTTGAAGTTCTTCACTAGCACACGACTTGAGGTTTATAACTTATCGTGTTGACATATTTCTATTTTTGTGCCCATTCCAGTTAAAGTTGGCTTTGCATATAAGTTCTTAGAGTTCTCAATTGGTTGCATAACAACTTGGAAGCAATGGCAGGCCCTTGAGCTGCTAGGTGGCAAGAAAATAAGATTGAGTCCAGTCCATATGAGTTTAGATTTGTCATTATCCTTGTCTTGTGACTATGGTTTTGACAATTCACATGGATAAGAACACATACACCATAAAATCTAAGGTTCATAAGGTTTCTCTCCCATTCATGAAAATGGTGGTGAGGAAACATTTCCACCAAGTAGATTTTAACTAGATAGCAATTGTGATATTTGCATTCTCAAAGTCGTTAGTGGAGCGTGTGTGGTTAACCGGCACACTAACATGGACTTTTGAGAAGTGGAAAAGGTCTAAACAATCGAGACTATGATTACGGAATTGTTTAGACACACCTACGAGCTATCTAAGATAAGGTGTATGATATTGTTAAAGTTTTATCAAAGCAATCTAGTATCAGAAATTTGAACTTTGGTAAGAAAGTCAATAAAGTATTGATTTCTAGAAGTCCAGTTGAATTCTGAGTACATGTCAAAGCTAGTAGGAGCATAAGTGTTATGCTAATAATCATCATGTTAGTGGGAGCATGATAATTATGATAAGTATTGCAAGTTAGCAATGTTAATTATAGAAAACAAAAGTTTCAATTCGTTGAAAAATGTGTTTTGCTATAATTAAGGGAGAGTAAATTATACTTCATGTCAATTCTAAAAGGCTTAGAGTAAGTATTTAAGCTTAGATTGAGATTTTAATCATCTTTAGTCAACAATATATATATATATATATATATATATATATATATATATATATATATATATATATATATGAATTTCATGTCGGATTCGTTCAACATAAGGAAATTCTATATATTGCGTTCTCAAAATACGATTATGATTACGGCATCCCTCTTCATAGTCAAATCTTGAGAACATGGCAAATAAAAAAATATTGTAGCAAAAGATTGGTCTAGAATCATGTCTTTATGGGAGACATCATGAATCATGTCCCATTTGCCTTGGGTACAGGATCGATTGCATGTGCTATAATATTTATCCTTTCTAAATTTTCCAAATTCCTGGGGCATTAAGAGGGGAAAGGTCTAGAATTGGATTTGAAGTGATTAAGGAATTGTCGAGGACAATCTAAGGTTTTACCAAGGATTGGTTCCTCAAGGACAGTTAGAAGTATAGTGTTGACTTTGGAAGGACCATATTGACCTAATCTGAAAAGAGGCAACTGTTGTTCAGAAGGGGTAGTCAAAATGGGAATATGGAGTTATCTCCATAGATGGAAGCAATATGTGTAAGATTAGAAAAAAAAACTAGTGCAAGAAGCATGTTCAAAGCAATGCATAATTTAAACATAACACTTTGTTTCCATGGAGTAGACCTTCATTGGAATACCCTGTAATGACTGTTGACAAGTCTTTGTGACATTGTACATGTTCATTACAAGAGGGTAGTGCATATAAGTTTAAATCTAACAGATTTCAATAATTGATAAGAATTTGGAATTCTTACGATAAGGAATTGGGAGTGTCAAATTAGAATCACGGTTCAATTGGTTTATTTCACAAAGTAAAGATCATAGACAAACTTGGTATGCATAGTTGGAGTATGGCATAACTAATGTTTAGACAAACATAGAGTGCATACTTGGTGTATGGCAAAGCTATTGTTTAGAAAAACATAATGTACATGCTCGGAGCATGGGACAACTAGTGTTTTTAATTCAAGAATAAAGTTGATAGTTGAAACAGTATGCAATGAATAATGTGTAATCATATGGTGATAAATAAAAGGTGTTTTATTTATATTCATAAGTTCTGAGACCATATTGGATTCAATTATTCTTGTATTTCATTTTGTATGTTTTGACTTCCAGGATAACTAGGTCGTTCTTCCTGAAAGACTAAGTTATTCAAACCATCCACAGTCGGTCATATGTTGGAAGTAGATATGAATCAAGACTATCATGGTTTGGGCTTGTAGAGGTCTAAGATGTTGGACAAGGTGGTGCTACAACATTCATGAGTGCTCATAAGTTCTGACTATTGGATTCAACCCGCGCTCATTGGAATCACTTCATGGATTTTATCACAAGTGATCATGAGACGATAATATCTTATATTCTTTAAACCTAGATATATGGGTTGTTACTATGAATTGTTTGTACATTGATTGCATGAAAACGAATTGGTAACTCGATGTTATAAAACGTTCCTTTGTGTATGATTCAACAAGTAGTAGAACTAGCCATATGAGTCGAATTTTATCCATTCTTTTTACCTTCGGGATAAAAGCAATATCTGTGGGCCCCTCGATGATTTAATGATGATACATGTGAGTGCTTGGCCAAGCCAGGACTAATTTGATTTGTTCAATCAGTCAGTATCATGAATCGGAAATCAAGAAACAACAGATGGACAGAGAGATGGATTTATAATCCATGTCTCAGTCCATATGATATCTAGAATGGAGGAATATATGATCCCTTATCTAATGGACAAGTCATTGACAAAGGTCAGAGATCATCGGCAAGGTCAGAGTTCGACAGAAGCTTTTGAGAGCTACGATTGCCAGTCGGTTCTTGAAGTCATACGCAATAATATTTTTAAACTTATCCAAGTGGGAGACTGTTGGATTAATGTCTAAGTCCATAACTTAAATTGGTAAGACTTGACCCGACCCGACATGGTCCATTTGGGTTGCATGGCATCATGCATTTGGATAGACTATAATGAGAGAAATAACACTTAAGGTTGGTTAATATATTATAAGTTCTAATATATTAATAAGATTATTTAATTAGTATTGATCAAGAATTAATCTAGTATTAATTAAGTGATAAAAATAAGACTAATTAAATATATGGGTTGATTGTGTAAATCATCCATACTTATATAGTGGGCTAATGCTCCATGGATTGTCAAGTTGGGCTAAAACCCATAAGATGCTCCATGGTGTATTTGTACCCATGGATCATGGAAATGAAAGGCCATGAATATTAGGGTTTACATGGTGTAACCCTAACTATATAATGATCTTATTCTTGGAGAAAATTGGCCACTATGTGTGAGAAAAAGGTCTAGCCGATTTTCATGAAGTGTGTAAGTTCTCTTAAGTTATTCCAAGCGTATTTGGTGTTGTGTGAACCGTTTGAGGTGTCACGCTTGGGGCACTAGGCACTGAAGCTTCATGAAGACATTCTACATCAAATAGGTATGTAATTCTAACTTGATATATTCATATAAATCATTGTTATTATGCTAGTTAGGATGAATACCTTGGAAAGTTCATATTTGCATGTATAATAGAGAAAACATAGATCCAAGGTTTTTATGGTTGCATCTACATTTAGGAGTGTTAGAATGCTCAAAACCCAATAGAAGAATGTGACATTTTGGTGGGGCCTAGATCAGCAGTTGGCTTTCGAGACCTTGAGACAGAGGTTATGTGAGTCCTCGTTTTTATTACTACCCTAAGGCTTGGATGACTTAGTGGTGTATTGTGATGCATCTATTATAGGGTTAGGGGTTGTTTTGATGTGGAGAGGGCATGTGATCGCGTACGACTCAAGGAAGTTGAAGCCTGATGAGGCGACCTACCCCACTCAATACCTGGAATTAGAGACGGTGGTGTTGGCCCTCAAAATCTGGAGGCACTACTTGCACGGAGTTCATTGCACCATCTATACTAACCAAAAAGTTTGAAATATTTGATGGATCAGTAAAACTTTAACATGCAGTAGAGGAGGTGTTTGGATGTACTAAAAGATTACGATTGCGAGATTTTATACCACCCAGGAAAGGCCAATATGGTGGTCGATGCTCTGAGCCGTAAGGCGACAAGTGCTCCTTTTTAAGATGTTTGTCTGAGGATGAAGGTGATTTCCCCGTTGTTTGATATGGTCAAGAAGGCTCGGGTGGAGGGTTTGAAGAGAGAAAATTGGAAGTTAGAGCGGATTCGGGGTCAGATTCCCTTGTTTGTTCGGGATGGTTGGGGTCTTTTGACACAGTGTGGTCACGTGTGGATACCTGCATCTAGGCGAGTGACACAGAAGATCTTTGAGGAGGCACACAAGTTCAAGTTCTTTATTCATGCGGGGGCTACAAAAATGTATGGATATCTGAGGTTGAGTTACTGGTGGCCCTGCATGAAGCAGGAGGTCGCTAGGTTCATGGAGCGGTGCTTGACCTACAGGAAGGTAAAGGCCTCACGGCAAAGGCCAGCCGCTACCAATTTCCATGCGGAAATGGGAAGATATCACCATGGACTTCATCACAAAGTTACCAAGGACGACGAGGGGAGTGGATTCCTTTTGGGTCATTGTGGACAGATTGACGAAGAGTGCCCATTTTATTCCGATCTCTAAGTGTATATCTGCTGAGAAGTTAGCTGATATCTATGTGCGAGAGGTGGTAGTCAGGCACGAAGTGTCGGTATCCGTGGTATCAGACAGCGATGTCCGATTTACCTCCAGGTTTTGGACGAAGTTCCATGAAGAATTAGGCATCCAGTTACATTTCAGCACTGCCTACCAACCTCAGACCGATGGTCAGAGCGAGCGGATGATTCAGACGCTCAAGGATATGCTTCGAGCTTGCATATTGGATTTCAGAGGGAGTTGGGATACATACCTCCCACTAGCAGAGTTGTGTTATAACAATAGTTATCATGCCAGTATTAACCGACCCTCATTTTGGATGTTGTATGGTCAGAGGTGCAGGAATCCCGTATGTTGGGGCGAGGTAAGGCATCGAGTCATGGGAAGCACCTAGGTGGTGCTCAAGACTATCGAGTTGATTCAGTGGGTATGCGACAGACTACAAGTCACACAGAGCCGTCAGAAGAGTTATGCTGACCGGCACCGATCGGACCTCGTGTTTCTGGTGGGAGATTTCCTCTTGCTGAAAGTGTCACCATGGAAGTATGTCATTAGGTTTCGGAAGAGGGGCATGTTCGGGCCCTGATTTATTGGTCCATTCAGGATTTCTGCCCGATTCGATAGGGTTGCTTATCAACTGGACCTTCCGGACAAGTTGAATCAGATTCATAACACCTTCCATGTATCCCAGCTTCAGAAGTGTGTCAGTGACGAGGCTGTATTTATCTCTTTCGATGACATTCAGGTAGATAAGAGCCTGAACTACATTGAGAAACCCGTTGTAGTTTTGGATAGGAAGACTAAGGTTCTTCGTAACAAGGAGGTGAAGCTAGTGAAGGTGCAATGGCAGCACCGAAAAATCTCTGAATGGACATGGGAGTCGGAGGATGAGATATGGGAGCATTACACGGATCTGTTTGTGTCTGCGTAATTTGAGGATGAAGTCTAGTCCAAGTGGGGGAGAGTTGTAACACTCCAAATCAGGTAAACCGTTCTAACCCATCGAAATTATTTAATTTGGAAAAAAATGGTCCTTTCTGTACGTTGGGCGTACCTAAATGTACGCTTAGCGTACTATGGAGGAAGGATCGTGAAGGAATATTGACTACGTGGGGCATACACGACAAAGGACCAAAACCCAAAAACCTGGACATGAGACATATTTATTCATCCTTAAGCCACTTAGATACTAACTAGACCGTCGGAGCTTCATTCTAGGATCCCCTCGCGGACGACGACTGGCGTCTATTCTTTCTTTTCAATGATTCTCAGGCTTAACCCATGTAACACTCCAAATCAGGTAAATCGTTCTAACCCCTTGAAATGATTTAATTTGGCAAAACTGGTCCCTTTTGTACACTTGGCGTACCTAAATGTACGCTTAGCGTACTATGGAGGAAGGATAGCGAAGGAATATTGACTACGGTGGGCGTACGCGACAGCGGACCAAAACCATAAAACCCATACTTGAGAAATATTTACTCATCATTAAGCCACTTGGACTAAACCCTAAACAGCCTTTAGAGTCTCATTCTGTCCCTTTACATTAGTTTTCCTTTGAGAATGTTATTTTCGAGCATAGAAGTGTGTTGGTGGCCATTTTGGAGCTTATTCGAAAAGAAGAAGTTAGTGAGCAAGCTTGGTGTGGCATTGTGTCACACCCCCAAACCTGAACGGCGGAAACGTTCAGGGGCGGATGACTTCATGTGGTAACGTAACAAATGAATACATAGTAAAGAAAGCAATACAACCATCATATATATATATATATATATATATATATATATATATATATATATATAATTGAAAGTTTACATTTGTCAAAAGTTACATGTTCAAAACTCAATTACAATATGATGTCAAAATACGAGATTAAACTGGCGCCGCAGCATCTCTTCTTTAAAAACATATTAGTACCTGAAATTACTGAATCCCTGGGACATACAAGAAATTTTGAAAGAGTAGATCAGCATTTAAGCTGGTGAATTTCATAAGTATTTAAGTGACAATGTTTGAATGAAATGAAATGTTTTATCTTTGTTTGTTTGTGTTTAGAAAATCCTATATTTTCTACTAGTATAAAAGTAGTCTTCACTCAAGACCAATGTTTGTTTCCAAAATGTATGTATATGTAAAATAACCAATGAGTTTGAAAACCTTGTAAATCAATGCATTTTTAATACCCCCTGTGAGTTTTATAACCATACTATTGACTCTGAATGCCTATACACAACGTTCTTCAGGCGTTGGAATGTTATGACGTTTGTCACCCCAAACGGTGGACTGCAGCTAACAGTCAGGGCGCGGGTTGTCAAGCCCATATAGATCTATACACAAACACCATGCTCCCCCTCCAAGGGATTCTGGTATATAATACAGGACTTGAAATGTGTACTCGAACGTACATGAAGTTAGTGTCTCACAAATCCGTGGTATAAAAACAGATCTACTTGTTTAAATGTTACGTTTGTTCTTGTATACGAAAGTAAACTTCTTGAAATATATGTTTCTAGTACATAAGAGTTAGAAATTTGTTCGTACAACTATACCTATTATAGTTTTCATAAAGTATGCCTTGTTTGTTTAGAAGTACTTAGGAAAAGAATCACTTGTTTATGAAAGCATAGATTTTTGGTGTAGGGTCTAAGATAGACTAGAAAAATCTAAGAACAATTTAGTTTATACCTGCATTCCAACAACTTTATATTTTAAGAGATAAAATGCTATTGTAACATATGTTATATATATATAAAAGTTCCTTTAAAGGTTTATAAATCGCATGTGATTTGAATATATAACAGTATATAAAAGAGTTTCTTTATGTAACACACGATAATACTCGTGTGTTTTACTTGTAATCCCCCCCTTGAAAGCATATAAAAGTATTTAGAATAATTAAAAAGGTTGATTAAGGGGTATGAAACTCACTTAAAAGGTTTGGAGATAGCGAGATGGAAAACCGGGCAGAGTTTCGTCTCGGGAAACGGATTTTCCTCGGGATTCTCGGGGATCTCGGGAGTAAAATCGACCTTCGGGACTTGAGCCAAAAAGACCAGAGCTTCGGGTTTGAACGGACACGGAAAACGAGGCAAAGTTGAGAGAGAGAGAGAAGAGAAATGAGCCCTTTCTTTGGAAACCCTCGCATCCTATTTATAGTAAGGCTGGTCTGCCTCGGTACGCGGGGCGTACGCTCGTACGCAGCGCGTACGCGTACGTCATGCATGACCGAAGCCTCGACTGCCTCGGTTCGGATTGGACGGGTTGCTGGGTACGCGGGTCGGATGGGACGGCGGGTCGGATGGGACGTCGGGTCGGACGGGTCGGGGCTTCGGACGGGTCGGTTTCTTCGGATAGCGCGACGTGGACGATCAGAGGCCAGTCCTCTCGGTTACGCGGGGCGTACAGGGGTACGCAGCGCGTACTTCGGAGGATGATGCTGACTCCCCTTCGGATAATATCCGAATTTTGAATTAAATAAATAATTAATTTATTTAATAAACTTCAAAAATCCATAACTTCTTCATACGAACTCCGTTTTCGATGGTCTTTATATCCTCGCGTAGGTGAGACTACGCTCTACAACTTTTGTTTAGACTCCGTCGGCAAATTCCAAAATTATTTTTTTATTATTTATTAAAAACCCATCGTGATTAAGGAATTTCTTTGAAAATTCATAACTTCTTTATCTGATGTCGGTTTTTGCCAGACTTTTTACCGCTGGAATACCATTGTCGAGACCTTCGATTCTCGTTTAGGTTATTCCGGCCAAAAGTCGCTCGATCTCCGATTCGAGTTTTTAGCTGTCTGTTGCTAAGCCGAACTTGGAAAAATCATAACTTCGCTATGTGAAGTCGGATTTGGGCGTTCTTTTCACGTACGATCATGGTTCAAAGAAATTTAATCATAGAAGGAATTTAAGTAGAACTTATTTATACATTTTATTATGAAAGTAACTTTTTATTATTCAGAAGTGGTTACAATACTTGACCCATTTTGGTCGTTACAAAGAGTTGAAATATCGGGTTGTCACATCATCCCCCCGTTAGAGAGAATTTCGTCCCGAAATTTAAAGTAGTAAAGATACTAGTGAACATGAAAGAGATGAGGGTACTTTTGTTTCATCTGATCTTCGCGTTCCCATGTGAATTCGGGTCCCCGTTTGGCGTTCCAGCGAACCTTCACGATGGGTATGCGACTTTGTTTTGTTTGTTTGACCTCTCGGTCCATGATTTCTACTGATTCTTCCACAAAGTTGAGGCTCTCGTTGATCTCGATCTCGTCGAGTGGAATAACAAGAGTCTCGTCGGACAGACACTTTTTCAAGTTTGAGACGTGGAAGGTTGGATGGATGTTACTAACTTCGTGTGGTAGGTTAAGCTTGTAAGCCACAGGGCCGATTCGGGCAAGAATCTCGAAAGGCGCTATGTATCTTGGATTTAGTTTCCCACGCTTTCCAAATCGTATTAAACCCTTCCAATGTGAGACCTTTAATAAGACGTGGTCTCCTACCTGGAATTCCAAAGGTTTCCTCCTTTGGTCAGCATAGCTTTTCTGTCGGTCTCTTGAGGCTTTCAATCGTTCACGAATCTGAACGATCTTCTCTGTTGTTTCACGTATGATCTCCGGACCTGTGAGAGTGCTTTCAGGAACTCTTCCTCTAGCTAACTGGGTATCGCCAACTTCAGTCCAGCACAGAGGGGATCTGCACTTTCGACCATAGAGGGCTTCAAACGGAGCAGCCTTTATGCTTGTATGATAACTATTGTTGTATGAAAATTCGACAAGGGGTAAATGAATATCCCATGCCTTTCCAAAGTCAATCACGCAGGCTCTCAGCATGTCTTCTAAAGTTTGTATTGTTCTCTCACTTTGTCCGTCTGTCTGTGGGTGGTAGGCTGTACTCATGTCTAGCCTAGTTCCCAGGGAACTTTGTAGTGACTGCCAGAATCTTGAAGTGAATCTACTATCTCGATCGGAGATAATGGATATCGGAACACCATGCAGTCGCACTACTTCCCTTAAGTAAGTTCTTGTAAGCTTCTCCATTTTGTCAGTCTCCTTGATGGGTAGGAAATGTGCGGATTTGGTCAATCTGTCGACAATGACCCATATGGTATCGAGTCCACTTGTCGTCTTGGGTAATTTGGTTATGAAGTCCATAGTAATCCGCTCCCATTTCCATTCCGGTATCTCTGGTTGTTGTAGTAGTCCTGACGGTTTCTGATACTCGACCTTAACCTTAGCGCAAGTAAGACATTTACTCACGAAGGTAGCAATTTCTGCTTTCATGTTAGGCCACCAGTACAGTTTCTTAAGATCCAGATACATTTTATCTGAACCCGGGTGAACGGAATATCTTGAGTTGTGAGCCTCGGTCATGACTACATTTCTGAAACCACCATGATTTGGGGTCCAGATTCGGTCCATGAGATAGTAGGCTCCGCCACCCTTGACTTCTAAATTCTTCTCCATTCCTCGCAGGGATTCACCCGCCACATTTTCAGGTCGTAAAGCTTCCATTTGTGCTTCCTTAATTTGTGTGGATAAGTGGGAATGGATAATCATGGTCAGAGATTTGACCCTCCGACCAGTGTATTCCTTTCGACTGAGGGCGTCGGCTACTACGTTGGCCTTGCCAGGATGATAACGAATTTCGCATTCGTAGTCATTCAGTAACTCGACCCATCGTCGTTGTCGCATGTTGAGTTCCTTTTGATCAAAAATGTGTTGAAGGCTCTTGTGATCGGTGAAAATAGTACTCTTTGTTCCGTATAAGTAGTGCCTCCAGATCTTCAGAGCAAATACCACTGCTCCTAATTCGAGATCGTGCGTCGTATAGTTCACTTCGTGTGTCTTAAGCTGTCGGGAGGCATAAGCGATAACCTTCCCTCTCTGCATCAGAACACAACCAAGTCCTTGATTTGAAGCGTCGCAATACACTACGAAGTCTTCTATCCCTTCTGGGAGGGATAGTATCGGTGCGGTGCACAAGGCCTGCTTTAGTGTCTGGAATGCCTTCTCTTGTTTCGCTTCCCAGTCAAAGGCCACACCTTTCTGGGTTAATGAAGTAAGAGGTTTCGCAATGCTCGAAAAGTTCTTTATGAATCTGCGATAGTAGCCAGCTAGACCTAGAAACTGACGAATTTCTGTAGGTGTCTTTGGTGCCGACCAGTTCTCAATAGCCTTAATTTTGGAGGGGTCCACGTGTATACCTTTTTCGCTAACAACGTGACCTAAAAATTCGACTCTTCGAATCCAAAATTCGCATTTAGAGAACTTCGCATAGAGTTTCTCCGTTCGCAGTGTTTCTAGGACTTTTCGTAGGTGTTGACTATGCTCTTCCTCACTTCGAGAGTAGATAAGTATATCATCGATAAAGACGATGACGAACTGATCCAAGTAAGGGCGGCATACCCTATTCATTAGGTCCATAAATACTGCTGGTGCATTGGTTAATCCGAACGGCATCACCACGAATTCATAGTGTCCATAACGAGTTTGGAAGGCTGTCTTTGGAATGTCCCCCTCTAGAACTCGTAATTGGTGATATCCGGATCTTAGATCTATTTTGGAGAAGTAGTTCGCCCCTTGAAGTTGATCGAATAGGTCGTCAATACGGGGTAGAGGATAGCGGTTCTTGACAGTAAGTTTGTTCAGCTCCCTGTAATCGATGCACATACGGAACGATCCGTCTTTCTTCTTTACAAACAAGACCGGTGCTCCCCAAGGTGAGAAACTTGGTCTTATGAATCCTTTGTGAAGGAGTTCATTAAGTTGACTGGAAAGTTCCTGCATCTCTGCTGGTGCAAGACGATAAGGCGACTTCGCTACTGGGGTAGCTCCTGGAATTAAGTCGATTCTTAACTCGACTTGGCGTTGCGGTGGTAATCCTGGTAGTTCTTCTGGAAAGATATCGGGAAAGTCGCATACTACCGAGATGCTCTTGATGTCCTTCAGTTCTTGACTTGTATCGACGATGTGCGCTAGGAATGCTCGACAATCCTTCCGCAAGCACTTTCGAGCTTGGATGCACGAAATGATGCGAAGGTTTGCACTAGATTTGTCGCCGTAGATAACTAATGTTTCGTTGTTAGGGAGGTTAAGACGGACTGCTTTCTCAAAGCACATGATGTCAGCGCGAAGAAGACTCAACCAATCCATGCCGACTATGACGTCGAAACTTTTAATTTGAACCGGCATGAGATTGATTGGGAAAGAATGGCCGTCTAATGTTAACGTACAGCCCATGTATATGCAATTTGTGTTTTCGGTTTTTCCATTGGCCATCTCTACAGTGAATGAATTTTCTAACTTGCTAGGTTTAGGTTTAAGTAAATGAATAAAGTTTTGACTCACGAAGCTTCTCTCCGCTCCACTATCGAATAATATGCATGCGTATGAATTATCGAGAAGGAACGTACCAGCAACTATAGTTGGGTCAGCTACAGCTTCGTCGTGGCCTATTGCCAAAACTCGTCCCACACCTCCGGTGCCTGCTGCCTTACGACAGTTTCTCTTGTAGTGGCCCACCTCGCCACAACCGTAGCAAGCCTGCCCTACACCCGCACCGGGAACTTGAGTGATCGGCTTTGCGGGTTCCTTGCAGAAACGGGCTGTGTGTCCTTTCCTGCTGCAGTTGGCGCACTGCATATCTCGACAAGGTCCATGGTGGTGGTAATTGCATTTGGTGCATTTTGGGAGGTTGCCTATATAGGGCTTTGTTGGGTAGGTATTTGTAGGGGCTGTAGCAGGTACAGTGGCAGCATTTACTGACACCAGCTGTTTCTTTGCGGATTCTTGGGAAGACCCACCCTTCCCTTTAATCCACGCTCTCTTCCTGCCATTGTTGTTGTTATTGCTGTTGTTGTTGTAGTTGTTGTTGTTGTTTCCTTTCTGTGGTGCTGGTGCAGAAGTGGTTGAGTTCTGATGACCTCCGTAGTCGATCAGAGATTGTGCCAGTTCCTTAGCACTTTCAAAGGTGTCAGGTTTAGAAGCTAACACGCTTGATCGCATTTGGGGCGTCAGTCCCCAGATGTACCTTTCTATCTTCTTGTTCTCGGGAGCAATCATATCTGGACAAAGGATTGCCAGTTCGCAGAATCTGTTGGTATAAGTAGCGATGTCGGTACCCACCATTCCGAGAGTCCATAGCTCGTGTTCAAGCTTTTGAATCTCTCCCCGTGGGCAGTATTCTCTCATCATCATGGCCTTCAAGTTCTCCCAGCTTATGGAGTTTGCCACGATTAGGGTGAGTACTTTAACGTGGCCATTCCACCAAGTTAAAGCTTTATCGAGAAGGGTGAAAGTTGCAAATTTGACCTTGCTGTGCTCGGGGCAGGAGCAGATTTCAAAGACTGCCTCCGTCCTTTCGATCCACTGCCTCAGGGCCATCACACCACCAGTACCATAAAACATCTGGGGCTTGGCATTAGTGAATTCCTTATAGGTGCATTCTCGAGGTGGTCCATGACTCTCGCCATGGTTGGATGGGTGTGTGCCAGATCCCGAGCCATTAGTACTCGAGTTATTGATCTGCGACATGGCAGCTGCTACCGCTGCGGTGACTGCTGCTTGAAACATAACAGCATCAAATTGGGGTGGTGGAGGTGGTGGTGGTATAGGTGCTTCCTCACCGTTGTTTCGCCTTGGATTCCTACGCGGAGGCATCCTTCAACTATATATTGAAAAGACAAGGATAAGAATTTCATAGAATGGAAAATGTATGTGTCTCATGAACTAAATCGCTATAGTTCAACAACAGATGATAGTATGGGTCTTAAAATAGAAGAATGAAAGTTTTTTTTTTTTTTTTTTTTTGTAAGACTGAAGGTATGAAACAAGTATTTGGGTTCACAAAGACCATTCAAGGTTCGAACGAAATACTTAACATAGTAGTAATAGTGCCACTTATATTAATATAAAAGTTGTTACAACGATCATGAAAACTTGACCCCTATAGGGTCTCCGATTACAAAGTTCGAGAAATTTAAAGACTTTTAGCCGAGGTCCTAAGCTATAACAAAATTTGAGTCCTAGACAAGCACTACTTGCGTCGAAGGTTGCGCTTGGAGTTTGACTCCGTATCTGATTGCTTTGACTCCATTAGACGCCTATCGAAAGCGGCTTGTTGTTCCCTTAGTTCGGCGAGGGCTGCAATCATTTGCGCTTGAAACGCTTCGGTTTGGAATTGAGCGTTGTCTTGCATCTTGTCCAGCCTACGGATGTCAGAAGTGTGAACCTGCACTTCCACATTGATATCCCGGAGTCGACTAGCTTGTACTCCAGACTGATAGGACTGATTGGCTAACTTACCCACCATTACCGGGAGTGCTCGATCAGCCGAACCTCCGCCGCGGACATCATAGAAGTCCCGACACATGCCGTAGGGAGGGCGTAGGTTTTAATGTTGGCTCCAATGGTGGAGGTGACTTCCCCAGACGGGAGTCGGTCCTTGAAAGTTCCTTACGAAGACGGGAGGTTGAATGGGTGGTGGATCGATAACTTCCGGCTCTGAGTCGGTACCGGAGTCATCACCCACTTCTATGGGTTCCTCGTCCTCTTCGGGATCATCTTCGATCCATCCTCCGTTGCCTTGGTTGGGAAAGTAGGGGTCACCAGGGTGGTCAAATCCAGCCATTTGACTGTACGAGAAAAAGGGTTATAAGAATTGAGTAAAGTCGGAACATGTAAAACATGTAAGTTAAACTAGTTTAGATAGCAAATACTCCTATAGTATTTAAGCTCTTGTGTTTGATTCTTGTAATGGTTTGGTAAGGTTTTGACTTGTTGCTTACTACGATCATTCCTCGATATACGTTGGTCCCATCTTGGGCAAATATAGTTGATCACGCTATATTTGTCCAAAATCTGATTACATATATCGAGTCTCAATCGTAGTGTCAACTTGTCTAAATACTTGTATAGTTGTATAACATGAAAATAGTTTGTGGTATGCATGTAATTGTACTTAAATGAATTATCAAATTAAGTTGAACGAAATGCTGCTTAAGTGTAATAAGAAAATTTGTTTTGTCAGAGAGTATTAGTCCCTTAAGCATTTATAGTTTGTATATCTTATGTGGTTCGATATACTTAGTTCACTATAAACATTGCTCTGATACCAATCTGTCACACCCCCAAACCTGAACGGCGGAAAGGTTCGGGGGCGGATGACTTCATGTGGTAACGTAACAAATGAATACATAGTAAAGAAAGCAATACAACCATCATATATATATAATTGAAAGTTTACATTTGTCAAAAGTTACATGTTCAAAACTCAATTACAATATGATGTCAAAATACGAGATTAAACTGGCGCCGCAGCATCTCTTCTTCAAAAACATATTAGTACCTGAAATTACTGAATCCCTGGGACATACAAGAAATTTTGAAAGAGTAGATCAGCATTTAAGCTGGTGAATTTCATAAGTATTTAAGTGACAATGTTTGAATGAAATGAAATGTTTTATCTTTGTTTGTTTGTGTTTAGAAAATCCTATATTTTCTACTAGTATAAAAGTAGTCTTCACTCAAGACCAATGTTTGTTTCCAAAATGTATGTATATGTAAAATAACCAATGAGTTTGAAAACCTTGTAAATCAATGCATTTTTAATACCCCCTGTGAGTTTTATAACCATACTATTGACTCTGAATGCCTATACACAACGTTCTTCAGGCGTTGGAATGTTATGACGTTTGTCACCCCAAACGGTGGACTGCAGCTAACAGTCAGGGCGCGGGTTGTCAAGCCCGTATAGATCTATACACAAACACCATGCTCCCCCTCCAAGGGATTCTGGTATATAATACAGGACTTGAAATGTGTACTCGAACGTACATGAAGTTAGTGTCTCACAAATCCGTGGTATAAAAACAGATCTACTTGTTTAAATGTTACGTTTGTTCTTGTATACGAAAGTAAACTTCTTGAAATATATGTTTCTAGTACATAAGAGTTAGAAATTTGTTCGTACAACTATACCTATTATAGTTTTCATAAAGTATGCCTTGTTTGTTTAGAAGTACTTAGGAAAAGAATCACTTGTTTATGAAAGCATAGATTTTTGGTGTAGGGTCTAAGATAGACTAGAAAAATCTAAGAACAATTTAGTTTATACCTGCATTCCAACAACTTTATATTTTAAGAGATAAAATGCTATTGTAACATATGTTATATATATATAAAAGTTCCTTTAAAGGTTTATAAATCGCATGTGATTTGAATATATAACAGTATATAAAAGAGTTTCTTTATGTAACACACGATAATACTCGTGTGTTTTACTTGTAATCCCCCCCTTGAAAGCATATAAAAGTATTTAGAATAATTAAAAAGGTTGATTAAGGGGTATGAAACTCACTTGAAAGGTTTGGAGATAGCGAGATGGAAAACCGGGCAGAGTTTCGTCTCGGGAAACGGATTTTCCTCAGGATTCTCGGGGATCTCGGGAGTAAAATCGACCTTCGGGACTTGAGCCAAAAAGACCAGAGCTTCGGGTTTGAACGGACACGGAAAACGAGGCAAAGTTGAGAGAGAGAGAGAAGAGAAATGAGCCCTTTCTTTGGAAACCCTCGCATCCTATTTATAGTAAGGCTGGTCTGCGTCGGTACGCGGGGCGTACGCTCGTACGCAGCGCGTACGCATACGTCATGCATGACCGAAGCCTCGACTACCTCGGTTCGGATGGGACGGGTTGCTGGGTACGCGGGTCGGATGGGACGGCGGGTCGGATGGGACGTCGGGTCGGACGGGTCGGGGCTTCGGACGGGTCGGTTTCTTCGGATAGCGCGACGTGGACGATCAGAGGCCAATCCTCTCGGTTATGCGGGGCGTACAGGGGTACGCAGCGCGTACTTCGGAGGATGATGCTGACTCCCCTTCGGATAATATCCGAATTTTGAATTAAATAAATAATTTATTTATTTAATAAACTTCAAAAATCCATAACTTCTTCATACGAACTCCGTTTTCGATGGTCTTTATATCCTCACGTAGGTGAGACTACGCTCTACAACTTTCGTTTAGACTCCGTTGGCAAATTCCAAAATTATTTTTTTATTATTTATTAAAAACCCATCGTGATTAAGGAATTTCTTTGAAAATTCATAACTTCTTTATCTGATGTCGGTTTTTGCCAGACTTTTTACCGCTGGAATACCATTGTCGAGACCTTCGATTCTCGTTTAGGTTATTCCGGCCAAAAGTCGCTCGATCTCCGATTCGAGTTTTTAGCTGTCTGTTGCTAAGCCGAACTTGGAAAAATCATAACTTCGCTATGTGAAGTCGGATTTGGGCGTTCTTTTCACGTACGATCATGGTTCAAAGAAATTTAATCATAGAAGGAATTTAAGTAGAACTTATTTATACATTTTATTATGAAAGTAACTTTTTATTATTCAGAAGTGGTTACAATACTTGACCCATTTTGGTCGTTACAAAGAGTTGAAATATCGGGTTGTCACACATTGGGCTTCAAGAACCTGCATCTACGTCACCTTGAGGAGCTTATGGAGGTATAAAGTCTTAATCTTGACATCTTATTCATTAGATTGAGTTAGGTTTTTCAATATTGTCCCCTTTTTGGTTCTTGGATCTTCTCTTGATACTTGAGCAAATCCAGAGACTAAGATTGTTAGATCTAAGCTTTGTGAGCACGCTAGATGCATAAAGGTGCTAGCTTGAAGGTTATCTAGAGTCCATGCATGAGTTTGAAGCTTTATATGAAGTCCTAATGTGAAGAATGAAGTCTTGAAGTCCCTTATAGCATGAAAGGGCATAAAGTTGCCAACTTTATGCACTAGGACGTCTTAATGAGATCAGATGTGATATTGTACGTTAGAATATCAAGTATTAGGCACCGAATTGAATTTGTTGCTTAATCTGCTTGTACGTTGGGCGTAATATAGCGTACGCAGCGCGTACAACCTAGGACTCAGTACGTTGAGCGTACTGAAGTGGTACGCTTGGCAGACGCACCCTAGTTGGTTTTGGGTTTTGTGTAGGTGTGTAAGCCCTTTGGGCCTTAATCCATTTTGGTCCTAGTCATATTTTAGCTTAGTGGTTCGATTAATCTGTTTTGGGCCATGGTTGTCTTGGTTGGGCCTTATTGGGCCATGTGGCCCATTAATAGTTTTAGACATGGAGTTTAGGCCCATTAGCAAGGGAAGACTCTTGGGCCATTATGAAAGGACTTGGGCTTAGGTGATTGGGTTCTTTAATTAGATTATATTCAATCCTAATTTGGGGTTAATGATATTATTGTTCAGCGCGGGTGGTTTCGGATAGTTAGGCGAGAAGCTTTCGTGTTCAGTAGACTAAGGTGAGTCTCTTCACCATACCAATAGGTTGAAGGCACCAAGGCCGGCCCATTATGTGTTATGTGGTATGCTAGTCGATTATATGGTATGTGGTATGCTAGTTGTTTCTGTTTTACTTGCATGAAAGATCTCAGGGGGTTCCCAAGGCAATTGGATATAAGACCATGTGGGGGTTCACATGGCATTCCAGGCTAAGACCATGTGGGGGTTCCCCTGACATTCCAGACTAAGACCATAAGGGGGTTCCCATAGCACCTAATGTAAGACCTTCGAGGGTTTCCATGGCATCCTTATTTAAGATCATGTGGGGGTTCCTATGGTAGTGGGCTAAGACAATGTGGGAGTTCCCATGGCACCCGGAGTAATACCTTGGAGTGTTTCAAAAGCATCCTTATATGTTTGTATGCACGGCTTATGTAGCTTATATGGCTGATACGGTTTATGTAATTATGTGGATTGTGTGAGGTATGTTATAGGGAACTCACTAAGCATTAGCTGAGAGTTTGTTGGTTGTTTTAGGTACTTTAGGATCTAAGGGCAAGAGCCCGGCGTGATGGCGCGGCATGCACTCACTGGCGTTTTTATTAGGGAGACTCTTATATTATGAATAAATTGTCTGGTGTTATGGATTTTGAAAACTAATGTGATTGGAATTTTATATTTTACGGAAATGATTTCGTTACTTAAAAATGAAATATATATATATATATATATATATATATATATATATATATATATATATATATATATATATATATATATATATTGGAAATTTGGGATGTTACAACCCAAGCAAGGCATCCAGTGATGGAGTTAAGCTCCGGCGACATATCACAACACATACTATGCAAAAAGAATCAACTATCATAAAACAAACATCTAAGGAAAGGATCTTATCATGGAAGAAGATGATAGTGATGGTGCAAACATCAAATTCTGGTCCACTATTTCGAAAGATGAAGAAGTCTTAAGGCCAACTTATGGAGCTATATTTGTGACTAGTGGCTTTTGTGCAAGTAAAAGCAAGAGTAAATGTCTGATGGTGAAGAGCTCAAGCTCTGATTGCTCAAAATGGAACTCCAAAGCTAATTTGCGGATTGGAGATTCTGATTCAAACTCCCCATCTACTTATCTTTCCACAAATAGCGTTGGTGAACATGGGGAATCATGTGAGAAGGTTTTTGAAAAGGTACATTTTATCCTTAAATCTTTAAATATTTCAACTTCTTGTTATGATGATGAATTAAATGAATTAAGAGAAACCATTTCAGAGTTAAGTAGGAACATAAGATGGAATTGGAGAAAAGTTGTTAATCTTAGTGATGGTCTTAGCAAGTGTTTATCTAAGAATGAAGAGAGAAGAATTAGAATAGAGACCTTAGAGTCTGAAATGATCAGAATAAAATATGACGTGGTTGTAATGAAAAGTGACAATAAAATGTCAGTAAAACAAAGAATTAGTTTCTGTCAAATAACCAAATGATTTTATTCTCAATTAACAGAATTATGTCATAATAGTGAAATTTTTTAAGAAGTACATCATGATATGCTAACATTTTTGGAATTTAATGAAGAATAAATTGATGTCATATCTTACGAATGTGAATCCCTAGTCTTTTCTAATGACTTATTGAATTATTCTTATAGAATAGGCATTGAAAAAGTTGAAGAACTTTTTGAAAAATAAACAAATCAAGAAAATGATGAATGAAACCTTAACCAATGATGAAAAGAAACAAATTGAAAAGGAATCTAATTATTTTCATTTTTTCTTTTGTAGTAGTTGAATTGTGACGAGTCTCACAATGATCAAAATGAATCTGATTTTGTTGAGAGTAATATTAGTCAAATTTATGTCGAAGATGGATTATTCAAATTTTGCGTTATGAAAAACCAAAAAAAGTTAATTCATGAAGATTCATTGGATTAATAAGACAAAGATTTTTCCTTTTACATATTCAATATCTCAAATCTCACAAAAGCCCAAACAATTTTAGGTGATTCATGATGAAGAGTATGATTCAAAATTTTGCATTCATAACGATTGTTTTTGTCACACGACTCAAAGGAAATCACATTTGAGAGAATTTAGATCTTTGAAAGGTGGTGTAAGTGTCAAGTTTGGAAACAATGAAATAGCAATACCCAAAGGATATGAAATGATTACAAATGGAGAAGTTACAATATGAAAGGTAGCTTATGTAGAACGTTTGAAACATAATATAATTAGTGTTTCACAAATTGTTGTAAGTACATGTCTTAAGGTCTCATTTGATGAAAGAAGCTTAGAGATATAATATATATAATCCAAGAAATTGATTGTGAAGTCAAAGCAAAAATTGGAGTTATATCCTTTAGATTTGAAACGGATTGAAGGAAATCGATCCATATGCCTACTCTTGAAAGTTACTGCTTTTGATAGTTGGTTGTGGAATCGGAGGTTATCACATCTAACTTCAAAGACATCAACAAACTTGTTCTTGGTGACTTAGTCTATGGTCTTCCAATACTCAAATATGACAAAGAACATTTTTTTGCTACTTGTGAACTAGGAAAACGAAATCGAAAAATCCATGCTTCTATTATGTTTACAAAAAATTTTGATCTTGTAGAATTACTTCATATTGATCTATGTGGTCCAACCTCTATTGAAAGAATTGGTGGTAACAACTACATTCTACTTATTATTGATGATTTTTCTAGATTTACATGAGTTTATTTTCTTAAGCAGAAATATGAAACCACACAAAAGATGATTGATTTTTTGAAGCATATTTAATTACAACTCCGAAAGCCTGTGAGAAAATTTTGAAGTGATAATGGTACAAAATTCAAAAACAAATTTTCTAAGGAACTCATGAAAAACAAGGGAATCAATCACAATTTTCATCAGCATACACACCTAAAAAAACAAAGATGTTGAAAGGTGAAATTGATCTCTTTGTGAAGCTGCAAGAACTATGCTTTCATTTGCAAATTTGCCTCTTTATTTTTGGCCGAATGTCATTGGAACTACAGGTTTTAAACAAAAAAATCTTACATTTACAAATTATTTTTTATAACTCCATATGGGATATTAAGTAATTGCAACCCTAACATAAACTCTTTCATCTTTTTGGTTCTAGGTGTTTTATATTCAACTCCAAAGAGCATCAGAACAAGTTTGATGTGAACGCCGATGAACCAGTTTACCTAGTTTATTCTTTAACATCAAAAGCTTATCGAGTTCTTAATAAGAAATCTCGAAAGATAGAAGAAAGTTATTGTGTTACATTTGATGATAAATACATCATATCTTTTCAAGAAACATAAATTTCATGTGAAGAGATTTTCTCTCCAAAATGTAGCATCCCAAAAATTATAAAAAAAAAATTCATTTTTGTAAAACATATCCACAAACCAAATTAACCATTGTTTCAAGCAAATCCATAAAATCAGAGTATCAAAATTCCCTCAAAACATATATCATCTAGAAGATGTGTATGATCATGCCTTCGCCTTGCCCCAATCCTCTGATGTATCTAAAACCGTAAAACCAACAATTGTAAGCCAAAGCTTAGCGAGTTCTCTCAAAGTACCAAACACAACAATATGTATGTGTGTGTGTGTGTATATATATATATATATATATATATATATATATATATATATATATACATATATATAATGAGTGCACGATGTGCCCACAACAACATACTGCATTGCCCCTTAGCCCATAGCAAGAGGACAGATTTCCCTCCCGGCCCATAGCTCATGACTTACTTGCTCCTGAGCCAATAACATAAGACTGGATTTCCCTCCCAGCCCTAATCTTACGATTGGATTGCTCTTGGGTTTGTTGGCCTACAGCACAATGTAGTACCGCCTCAACCCAACCGCACTTTGTCTGTCACACCCCAAAACCGGAACGTCGGAAACGTTCGGGGGTGGAGGACGTCACGTTCGGGGGTGGAGGACGTCATGTTAAGTACCATTTCATTTTAAAAGAAAGTGTTTACAATGTGTGTTCACAAAACATAGAATTCATACACAAATAACAAAACAAGGCTTGAAGCTGTAATGCTTCATCTTCTAAATCCCCAGCACGAGCACCTGTCTAATAGCCTCCTGAGAATACAAGTTATTTGAAAAAGTTGATCAGCAATTAAGCTGGTGAGTTCATAAGATTTTAGTGATGTGAGTAAGCTGTAAAGTGTTGTTGAAAATGTTTATGTAAAAGTGATGTAAGTTGTAAAGTGTTGTTGAAAATGTATATGTAAAAGTGATGTAAGCTGTAAAGTGTTGTAGAAAATGTATACGTAAAAGTGATGTAAGCTGTAAAGTGTTGTTGAAAAATGTATACGTATAAGCAATGTAAGCTGTAAGTTCTATTTTGAAAAGTTCGCCTATTCCTCTAGAAAATCATATATTTCCTACTTGAATGAAAGTTAAGTAAAATGACACTACAAGCCTTTCTATGGGTACTAAGTGGGAAAAAGTTATATATAACTCAGAGTAAACAAACAATCGATTGTGTGCATCTGCCCTAAGCTCACAACCCAACGGGGAACAGAAAGTAAGGCAGATAGCACACATTCCATTGGTTGTTAGATCGTTATCATATATAACCCTAGTGTATTCACTTGTTACTCATTGAGTTATTTGTAATGGTTCCTTTATATCTAATGAAAAGTTCTTTTAAGAAAACCTATATTTCTTATAGTAAAATATTGACCACAGTGACTACTTTTATAATAGCTTTGTTTATACTGCTATATATAATCTGATATCGGGTAGAAAGTTAATTGGGTGAATCTGCCCTAAGTCCACAACCCAACGGGGAACAGGAGGTAAGGCGGAAAACACACATTTAACAACCTATTGGGTATTAGTTTTATATATCAACATGGTGTATAAACTAAGGTATTACAGAGTTACTCACCTAAAGTCTTTAAAATCGTACTTGCTTAATAAAATGGATTAAGCCCTTATTTGGGAAATTTCTAGTTTTGTATACCAAAAGTACTGACTTTGAAAAGTATGTTTTTGTACTAGAAAAACTGTGCTTTGACTATGTGTCCTATAACCTGATCCATACTTGGTACCCTTATGATGACTTAATGTATACTAGGCATATATATATATATATATATATATATATATATATATATATATATATATATATATATATATATATATAGATTCGGGTAGATAATAGATTGGGTGAACTCGTTCCAAGCCCACAACCCCACGAGGACAGGAAATGAAGCGAAGAGCACACATCCTATTAGCTGTCGGAATCTATTAGTATATATGTATCCTATAGTGTATACATTAAGGAGTCATAAGATTAGCATTATGGTCCTAACTTTTAAAAGTAGCCTTCTACCAAGACTCAACTATTTTGAAAGTAGCCTTCTACCAAGACCCGACTGTTTTGAAAGTAGCCTTCTACCAAGACCCGACTGTACGACTATTATTAATTAAATCTAATCTACCTTATCGATTATGTGAATATGGCACATGGTAAAGGTATTAATAATATTGAAACTGGAATTTTATATCCTTCTGTAATTGTCGTACTGACAGTGTAAGTATTGTAGTATTTGTAATAAGTGACTACTTTTAGTACTATTTTGCCTTAGTTGAGGGTTAAGGCATAATGTGATGGCTAGATCCTATGCTAAACGTTCCCTTGTCAAGAGATTTTAGGAACTACACACGACCCCTGCATGAGTGCAAGCCGCGAACATCCACATTACTATGATCATGTATACCTAATATAACTATCACAATGTAGGAGTGATTCATTGGTTTAGTTAGATCCTGAAAACGTTCCATGCTATAGCACCTTATTATGTTTTGTTCTGTTATCGTGTATTAATATCGTATTTATGTAAATGTATTCATGTAAGCGTATCTATGTAAAAGTATCTATGTAAACATATTTACGTAAACGTATTTCATTTGTATAGACACATGAACTGAACTGACTCTTTGTGTGCTTCATTGTACTAGAAGTAATGAATAACATTCTCCTAAACTATACCTATAATAGTTTACTAATATTCTACCTGGACTGTTACAGAAAAGACTCATTTATCTACTAAGTTATGCTTGTACTTTAAAAACAGAGTTTTGTATAACTATAAAGTAACATAACCTTTAAAAGAGTTTTGAAATGTTTTGACAACTTATAAATAACATAAGTAACATTTTGAAAGATGTTTATAATAAACATTTACACAATTATCATTGTGTTCAACTTGTATTCCCCCCTTAAAACAATTAAAATAATTAAAATATTCATTACGGGGTATGAACTCACCTGATGTGGGTGATTCACACGGGTATGCGCGTACAGATGAGAAGTTCCACGAATAAAGTCCCGAGACACAATAAGTCCTAAATGATATATAATGACACATATTGGCATGAATATAGTGTTTATAACAACTATATGAAAGGAAACACCTTCTGGGACTAGGAAACTGATGGGTTTTGGTCATAAGACATCCTATGTGCTCATACAAACCCTAATGCTTGGATCTAGGTTTCTCTATTGTACATGCAAGTTATCCAAGACTATAAACCCTAATTCTAGCATTCAAATAATCATATTAACATGAGAATAAGTTTATAATGTTACCTTGATTGTTATGTAGCAATAACAATCCCAATTCCTCCTTGAATTGACTTTGGAAGGCTTAGAGTCACAAGTGTCACTCCTCTAATGGTTCACAAACACCATAAGCAAGAGGATGAAGAAGAGAGAGGATGGAGGCTACCAAAAACGTCTATAAACCCTAGAGCAAGTCTTAGCCACGTTTTTGGTCCTTAAGGGATCTATATATAGTTAGGCTGTTAGGGTTATCTAACAAGGAAATCCTAATTTGGTTACTTAAGCCCTAAGCAACCCATGGACTCCTTTAATCAAGCCCTTCGAAGATTTCCTTATGGGTTTCCCATTAGAATTCGTCCACCCCTTGATTTAAGACAATCCATGGCCCAAATTGCAATTATCTTATAATTACAATTCCAGTCCCTTAAGTTTAATTAATCTCTTTTAGTCACAAAACTAATTACTAATTAATTCTTGACCAATATTAATTAAACAATATGATTTCTCCTTTAATATATTATTCCCATAATATATTAATAAATCATATTTAATCCTTTCTCTCCATAATTCATCCTATCAAGTTGCTTTGGTGAAGGCAACCCAAAAGGACCATGCACCATCGGGTCAAGTACATACCAAAATAGTTATGGACTTAGACACTAATCCAACAGTCTCCCACTTGGATAAGTCTAACAACTATTTTGTGTATGACTTCAGATCCTGATCTGCAATCGTAGCTTTCCAAAGCCGCTCTCAACTCTGATCCTATCGGATACGTGTGTCCTTTAGATAAGGGATCATATATTCCTCCATTCTAGATATCATATGAGATATGATTTCAAATCATTCTCTTTGTACTATATCTCGATTCCCGATTTATGACGACTGACTAACTAAACAAATCAAATTAGCCCTAGCCCGGCCGAGCATTTACGTTTGTCATCACTAAATCATCGAGGGGCCCAAAGATATCACTTTTATCCTACTTTGGATAAAAGGAACGGATAAACTTTGATACAACGCTTGCTTGCACTCACTTACCGAATCACACACAACAATATGTTTTATAACACCAAGTTACTAGTGCGTTTACATATTATCACTGTGCAACCGATTTGCAAGATACAACTCACACATCTTGGTTTCAAGAATATAAGATGTTATGGTCTCACCAATCACTCGTGATACAATTCATGGAGTGTTCCAAGTGAGCGTGGGTTTAATCCAATGCTCAAATCATATTTATAAGCACTCATGAACGTTGCAGCAAACATTTGCTTATGTCTAATGCTCTTTAGACAATCCACACACCAATTCACGACAGTCTTTATTCATACCTACTTCCAACATATGAACGACTGTGGCCCGTTCGAATAATTCGATTATTCTTAATAAACTCAATTATTCTGGCAGTCAAAACATGCAAAGTGAAACACAAGAATAATACTAATCCCATATGGCCTCAAACCTTTGAGTATAAATAAAACACCTTTTATTTATCACCATATCGATTACTCATTATTTGTTGTTTCGGTTAATCAACTTTTTACTTGAATTACAACACTTATCCCATGCTCCTAGCATGCACAAAATGTTTACCTATGGTTCTTACTTTGTGAAATAGATCACATTGAACACATTTCCAATCATTCTCATTTCACAACTCCAAATCCTTTTTACATAAGTGAAAGAATATCAAATTCTTGCTACTTATAGAATATGCTAGATTCTAACATTTTATGCAATGATCCTTTCGTAATTTCACTGCACCAAAGTCACAAAGACTATTGCCAATGATATTACAAAGTCCTCTATCGGAGATTGTTCCAAGACAATTCCTTAGATATGATGTCTCTTACTCAAAGTACATTCCTTTGAATATCCTTTTGCATAAAAGTTGCTAATCTAGACATACATTTTCAATATTCAATTCCCCATATGGACACGTTTCCATATTTTCCATATGACAACTCATTCTTAATAGAATCTTTTCTATTCATAATAATGTCGATATTGTCCATCCAATATGGAAACATTTCCATATTTTCCATATGACAGCTCATCCTTAATAGAATCTTTTCTATTCATAATAATGTCGATATGGTCCATTCAATATCATGCTTCCAACTACTCACAAGCAACCAATCCTCGTCGAACTTTGGATTGTCCTTTGATAGTTGTTTAATTATTTTAATCAAAACCGATTCTAGTCCCTTTTCCCTCTAAATGCGCTAGACATTTGGAAAATTTTAGAATGGTCAAACATTAAAGCATTTTCAATCGATCCTATACCCAAAACGTATGGGACACGACACATAACGTTTTATTTGCTATGTTCTCAAAATTCAAATTGTGAAGAGGAATGTCGTAATCATAATCGAAATTTTAAGAACACACTATGTACCTTTGACTAAATTTATTAACATTTCTCAACCTAAGCCTTTGGATTTGAAATGAAGCATAATATTATCTCCCTTAATTATAGCAAAACATCCTTACAACCCTTACGACTTTGCAAGGTATAACTCTTGTTTTCTATAATTAATATTGCCAACTTGCAATACGTCCCTTAATAATCATACAATCATAACATTTATGCTCCCACTATCAAGATGATTATTATAAACATAACACTTATGCTCCTACTAGCTTCGACATGTATTCATAAACATCTTAACTTCCAGAAAAACAATACTTATTGTATTTCTTAAGTTCATGTTTCTAATACTTAGTGCTTTGATAATCTTTTATCAAGGCTTCTTGAACTTATACACCTTTTCCTTAGATAGTTCATATGTGTGTCTAAACAATTAAGACTAATTGCCAAACCTCACAATTCAAATTATGGAAAGGGATACCGTAACCATAATCGAATTCGAGAATGCAATTTTACAATCACTATCTTCTTAAAATCTTTCTTAGTGAAAGCATTTCTTCACAATCATTTTCATGAAGGAGGAAATCTTATGACACTTAGATTTAAAACGGTGTATGTGTTCCTATCCATGCGAATTTGTTAAAACCAAAGTTTACGACAAATTCGAACTCATATGGACCGAACTTTCTTAATCTTGATTTCTTGCCTTATGGTAGCACAGCTGCCTACCACATCTTCCAAGTAGTTAAGAAGCTCACCCTTTCCTATTAATGTACCTTTCATTGATTAAGGTGCATTTCCTTTTATGCGTTCAAAATGAGAACTCATAGAACTCACATGCATAATTAACTCAATTGGAATGGCACAGAAACAAAATAGTGTCAACACGATAGGTTGTAAACCTCAACTCGTGTGCTAGTGATGATCGATAAGGTTTATTTGATTTGTTCTTGAAACCTTTCAAGACCATTAAGACTCCCACTGACTCCTTGACATATAAGATTCTCTTGTGAGTAACCATTTCTTGATAAACAAATATTCAAGAGTTAGTGTAGCTTTTATCAAAACACTTCGTAAATTGGTCCTAGTTGGTCTTTGTCTTATCCAAGACATCACAACTTTCCACATTTAATGAATGTTATAAACCTTCTTAATACTTATCACTCAATTTCACAATCTTAACTCTAAGACTTGTTTTGGAACGAAGTATGATTGACTTCTTGATTTAACCATTTTTCAATTCTTGATTCCTCTTCTTAGACATACAATTGTACTAAGACTCACTTAGAGGATCAATTGACACATGGTTCTTAATCATTAAGACCTATCATAAAGCATAAAAGGTACTCTCCCTTCTTCTTAAAATGGAGAAACTTTTATCTTTCTGCCTACTTGATTCTTCTTAGTCGTTCTGCTGTTGATTTGAACCTTTTTCAATCAATTCAGAATCATATTTACTAAACCTTTAGTAAATCATGACGAATATCTTTGTTACTCTTATGGTGGACTTGATCAACACGCAACTTTGTGTATTCGATCTCCAAGTCCTTCACTTGACACTTTGTCAATGAATTAGTCTAATTTCCAAATATGAAATTTCTCATTCATCGTGCAACCAAGTTGCATGATTCCAAGTTTCTTTCCAATCGAAACTTGGGCGATGAGAAACTCTCCCTATTTGGTAAACTCTTGACTTTCAATAAATAACATAATAAGAACCAAATCCATTATTGCTAATAATAGAAACATTCTAACATCAATTTTCATATATGCCATTGCAAGGATAAATAAATAATATAAAAATCAAAATTTATTTTATTGCGGAAAAATTTTGTCCTTTCAATGCAATTAATTGAAAAACTATGTTAATACATATTTCTAATTCTAACTATAAGTAGTATCTCAAAATCTAATCTTCAAGTAATGCGATCGAAATCCATTTCTTCACGGTTAGATTCTGCTTACTTATTCCCTTAAGCTTCCTCTCTTTTCTTTGATTCTACAAACATCAATTGTAATCTTATCACATTATGTATTAAGAATCTAGAATAGGAGCTTAAAAGAGTTAGTCAATGGATTTTACCTAAAGCAAAGCCATACGTTTTGACTCTCCCATCTCTTAGATCTCTTAGGTAAATAGGGCAACTTCATCTCCAATGCCCCTTCTCTTGGCAATAAAATCAAATTGACTCTTTTGGAACATGACAAGGAACTACTTCAGACATTGCCTTTCACTTATGATCAAACTTTTTGATCATAGCATGTCTTTTGTTTCCATTGTCTATATCCATAGAGGTCTTGAAGGCAGATTCACTAATCAACTTTGCTTTTCTATTGCGCCAAACCATTGTTGATTCAGCAGCAATAAGCATATAGGTGAGATCTATAAGGGTCACGTCGCGGTTCCTCATATAGTACTCTCTTACGAACTTACTATATGAGTTAGGAAGTGACTGAAGAACCCAATCAACAGCCATTTCCTTACAGACAACGGATCCCAACATTCTTAACCTATCAATGTGTGACTTCATCCCTAGGACGTGTGCACACACCGGCTTTCCTTCTTTATGTTTACTTGCCAAAAGGGCTTGAGTGATCTTGAACTTTTCAAGCCTTTCAACTTGTGGTTCAGGGAGAATAATTTGAGGAGGAGGAGGAAGTGAAGCATGATCTCTTGTTCCTCGATTGAATCGTGGAATATCATCTTCATGTGGAATGCTTATTCCACGGGATTTGAGAAGACCATAGTTGTCAAACTTTGACATCTACAAAACAGGAGAAAACGAATTCAAGTTAGTTGATTGATTGAGTCCTTAGTAAGTCACCCAAATGAGATACTAAGGCTAGGACCCAACACAATATTCTACAACTCGGGAGAGGGATGCCATAACCCAAATTGCAGAACATTTGAAGGTAAGTGAATGACGATTCACTAATTTCCACCACAAAAAACGAAAAAGAAATTTAAGTTTTAAATCTATGAAAACTCCTAGATCCTTTGAGATTCATTGAACTTTCAATGGCATGTTTAACTCTCGATATGCCCCTCTTGTTTGTGACTAGGATGCCGAGGATCACAAAGCGGGTGTGAATAACCATGCAAACTACATGGTGCCCCCACATGTTACAGTCACCTATTCGATGTGCCGATAAACCACACACGCTCCACCGAACTATGACAAACATTGAGTCACCCTTTGCTACCTTTGCTTAGAACCATTTAGTGTGCCGGTTAACCACACATGCTCCACTAACGTCTTCGCAAGGGCACAAAGTGTAATTTCATGGAATTGCATCAATTCACTTTTGCCTAAGTAACTAAGATTGGGAATTTTATGAAAACATTTAGTTACTTTTATACTTCATTATACTTATAATGGAAGGTTTCGTCCTATCCTACCCGTTCGGCTAACGACCCTCCACTGGTCAAGAATGCGGTCGGTAAGAGTGGATACCCATTCAATCGCCATTTTATAGTCAATTTCCTTAAACACCCCTTATAGACCAGCTTCGTGAATGAGGCCTACTAACGGTAAGACTGACTTTTACTCATACATATATATAATGTTAGACTTTTAATGTTATATATAGTATAGGGTGTATTTTATACTTTCAAAATACTAGGTGGTCTAATTTAACAATTATACTTTTAATTCAATTAAATGGTAAACCGAAACTTTTATGGATTTATTAAATCTCTTTTATTTATACACCTTAATTAATTAATAAAACCATAAGGGTGTGATTTGAACTTTTTCAAAACAATACTAGAGTTTTAGAATTTAACATTCCTAATTAAACTTTTAATCAACTTTTAAATTCCAAAACTTGAGGGCAAGTTTTGAAACATTTCAAAACATTAGGGTTTAGAATTTAAATATACATCAAATTAAACTATTAATCCAAGATATTAAATTCCAAAACTTGAGGGCAGGTTTTGAAACCTTTTTCAAAAACATTAGGGTCTCAACTATTTAAATTTCAAAACAACAAAACTTTTGGGTTCAAATTTAAACTATAAAACTTAAGGGGAAAATATGAAACATTTCATAACATAAGGATCAAATAAGAAATAATCTAAATTAACAATTAATCACATAATTATCCATATTTGATTTATTTAATGATTTCTTGCAAAACAATTTACCAATTTAATCAAAATAATTAATCAATTATCACATAAGGAAACAAATATTTTATTAATTGATAAATATCTTCAACTAGATCAAGAATATACTCATATATATCAAAAAAAAAGATTTATATTGATCTAATGTGATAAGGCAACTTTCCATAAGCAAAAACAGCAAGAAATCGCGAAGATATCCCCATCTGACGAGTTGACTCGTCGAGTCAAGCATGGACTCGTCGAGTCTGCATGGACTCGGCGACTTCAGCTATGGACTCGGCGAGTCCAGCCTCCAGAAACCAAAAATTCGAATTTTTCAAACATATCAAGCATCAATACAATAGAAACCAGTCTAGGCTCTGATACCACTGATGGGTTTTGGTCATAAGACATCCTATGTGCTCATAAAAACCGTAATGCTTGGATCTAGGTTTCTCTACTGTACATGCAAGTTATCCAAGACTATAAACCCTAATTGTAGCAATCAAATAATCATATTAACATGAGAATAAGTTTATAATGTTACCTTGATTGTTATGTAGCAATAACAATCCCAAATCCTACTTAAATTGACTTTGGAAGGCTTAGAGTCACAAGTGTCACTCCTCTAATGGTTCACAAACACCATAAGCAAGAGGATGAAGAGGAGAGAGGATGGAGGCTACCAAAAACGTCTATAAACCCTAGAGCAAGTCTTAGCCACGTTTTTGGTCCTTAAGGGATCTATATATAGTTAGGCTATTAGGATTATCTAACAAGGAAACCCTAATTTGGTTACTTAAGCCCTAAGCAACCCATGGACTCCTTTAATCAAGCCCTTGGACGATTTCCTTATGGGTTTCCCATTAGAATTCGTCCACCCCTTGATTTAAGACAATCCATGGCCCAAATTGCAATTATCTTATAATTACAATTCCAGTCCCTTAAGTTTGATTAATCTCTTTTGGTCACAAAACTAATTACTAATTAATTCTTGACCAATATTAATTAAACAATATGCTTTCTCCTTTAATATATTATTCCCATAATATATTAATAAATCATATTTAATCCTTTCTCTCCATAATTCATCCTATCAAGTTGCTTTGGTGAAGGCAACCCAAAAGGACCATGCACCATCGGGTCAAGTACATACCAAAATAGTTATGGACTTAGACACTAATCCAACAGAAACACCTTGACCAAGTGTTGGAATCACATGTGATTCAACATAGGAAGGTAGAATGGCACTCACATGAGTTTACTACCATGGGTTTATGGCCCAAGGGAGTTTACGGCCATAAACTCATGGTTATTCATGTATAAGTGCAAGTTTGAAGGCTAGGGATGCTTTAGGGACTTTAGCTCTACCCTAGGATTAGGAAGACCACTTTCTTTGAAGCCTTTGGGGAGTTCACGACCCTAATGAGTTTATGACCATAAACTCATGAACATTTCTGATTATGAGAGTTGTTTATGGTCCTAAAAGTCATAATGAAGCATCCTAACTTCAAGTCTAAGCCTTAAGAAGTGTTTGTCGCATCAATACACTCCTAAGTGGAGTTTACGGCCCATGGACCACTTCTCCATGTGTTTGCGGCCGGAAACCTATATGGATGATGGTCTTTTGATGTTTTCAAGTACTTATCACATCAAGGTAAAGTTCTAGGCTAGTTTCCAAGCATAAGGAAGGAATTTAGGGCATCTTTGCACCATAAAAGGGAGTTTACGGCCTTGGGTGATCCTTGGCAATAAACTCTAATCCAATACTTGTTTCTTAATGTTTTTAAGTGTCTAAACATGAATCCTAACTGAATATGTAGTATAAAGAAGAGCACTTATGATCTAGGAGCTTGAAATGGTTGATATTGGCCAAGAACACTAGTGTGTGTTCTTGGTGTTCTTGGTCTAACTTGAATATCTAAGCAAACATGATTTTTATGGATGAAATCAATGTAAGAAGCTAGTTAATAAGATGTATTAACTAATCAAGGGATAGAATACTCACTCTTTTGAAGATCTAAGGTGATTGTCGTTATGATACTTGAGAGGATTTAGAGGAAAATCGGCCATGGAAGGAAAAAATGACTAGAAAATGACCCTTTGCCTTATATATGCCCTTGAGTTTACGGCCACATGAGTTTACGGCCGTAAACCCATGGTATTATGGTGTGAACACATTTAGATGGGGTTAGGGTTCGTTTTGCTACACTGTGGTTCTAGCGGGTACTTTCTAACACTTCTTCCTTAAGTGTATTAGGCTCAAAACTCCTTAGAATGACTTGTAACCAGGCTAGAACTTCGTACTAATGATTTTGACACACAGTTGAGTTGACTGACTGAGCTTACAAAATAAAAAATTTCGGGTTGTCACATTGTCAACATATGCAAACTATAATCTATTACCAGCAAGTATAGATGATCATAAAGATCTACCAGTCTAACATATCACTACATCATTTTAAAATCCTATACACTAAGATACATACCACAATCTAGTGGGTTAGCATTGGTGCCTTCGACCCACGAGTACAGTAAGGAAAACTCACCTCAAAGCCTAGAGGATAGATGTACTGATCACTGATCAAAATACCGGTTGGGCAGGTCACCTATACAACAGACAGGGATCAAGTCTTGTTCTACATCTCAAAATACTCCAATTGACCTAAATTCAAACTTGGTCAAAGTCAAAGGTTAAAGGTCAAAGGTAAAAGCTCAACATCCCAAAATTGACTAGGACAAACAATTGAATCCTTACCTATTCGCCACACCATGGCAGCCTATGGTCATGCCGTGGGGACTGGTCTAAACAGCTTAACATATTAAATTGTTTCCCAGTAATTCCAAGAGCTCCAAAGCTCATATCCGGTCCTTCCTAAGGTCTTGATGGATAAAATTTCATACTTTATCCATTAAGACATCCCAATAAGTTAAGATCTCAAGCCCTAAGCCCTTAAAGGCAATTCAAGGCATGCAAACACCCTTTAAGCACTTAATCACTAGGGTTACTCTACTAAAGTTTCTAGAAGGGTTTCATTTACCTAATGGGCCATAAAAAACATAGCTTTATGGACATGCATGTCCAATGCATTTCTCTTCCATTTTAGGTCAAAAACATGGAAATAATGAACTCAAAGCTTTTGCATGGGATCAAAACGCCAATGATCCTCGGATCTAGAACATATGATGTAACAGCCCGGATTTTTTGGTATCCTTTATGCTTATAAATTTTGATTTTTTGTGAGGGGACTCGGCGAGTTGGAACTCAGACTCGCCGAGTAGGATCGCGATTTTGGATGCAGGTTCGCGCCTGGACTCGGCGAGTCCAAGGTATGGACTCGGCGAGTCCGCGCTGTTTAATGAAACCCTAATTTCTTGGGTTTGGGACCTATTTAAAGGGCCTTTAGGCCGTCATTTGTGCTCACCAGTCCCTTGAGTGAAACCCTAGCGAGTGTGAGCGTTTGGAGCAAAGTAGGAAGCCATTATTGACCTTGGAGGTGTCATCTTGCAAGGGAAAGGGAGAATCAGCTAAGGGAAAACAAGAGAAGCTACTTCCTGAGGGTTTGGGGTCCAAAACATCACATTTGAGGTACTATCTTCGAGCTATTCTCTGCTATGTTGATGTTTATATTGATTTAGGGCTTATTGAGCCCTTTTGTGGCTAGATCTAGTGCTTCCCTGGTCCCTTAAGCGATTTAGATTATAGATCTGGACCCTTGGAGGTCCAGAGTGTCCCTTTGCCCAAGCTTTTTGTGAATCCATGGGGGTTTTGGATTGGAATCCTTATGCCTAAGGTCAAAAGACCATTTATGAGCCATGGGGTGTGTTATGAACACCAAGATAAGGACTTTACGTGATGAATCAGCTTAGGAAGGCAAGATCTATGAATTGTTGGGGCGGATCTAACCTCAGAAGCAAGTTTGGGTTGTTGCATGGCATGGACTCGCCGAGTCCGACGAACAGACTCGGCGAGTAGCTTGAAGATTGCCCTTAAATCGCTCAGTGAGTGATCCTGCCGAGTTATAGGTTGACTCAGTGAGTCAGGGCGAGTTAGAGAGGGTTGACAGGTGGACTGAGTCGGACTGGGACTCGTCGAGTTGTTCTTGAGACTCGGCGAGTTGAGTCGGGGTGGCCCCACGATTCTTACCAGGTGGAACTCGTCGAGTCAGGGGAATACTCGACGTGTCAAAAAGGGAATCTTAGAGAGTTGGTGAAAACATCTAGACTCACCGAGTCGCCCTAGTGCACTCGCCGAGTCCGGTCAAAGTTGACCGTTGACCGTTGACCAGAGTTGACTAGTGTTGACTTGAAAAGGGTAGTCAACCTTGGTGGTAAAAGTGTTAATAAGAGACGTATGATGTTATAGGGGGATTGTAGCTCGGAGGATCAAGCACGAGTGATTTCGGGATTTGCTAGCTATCGATATTCACGAGGTGAGTCTTCTCACTATACTATACTCGGAAGGGTTTTGACTGTGTGACCGGAAGGTCGGATATGGTATGAGACATATGTGCTATGTGTGATAAGTTAATTGTTATATGTGCTATGTATGATATGCTTGATATGGGCCGGAAGGCATTATGTTATGGGTCGGAAGGCGTTGTATTGTGGACTGTAAGGTTGGCGTGGGTAGGACCGGAAGGTTTACCCAGTCGGGACGGAAGTCCCCTGAGACACATGGACCGGAAGGTCGGGGCCTGGAAAGGCGTATGCGCGTAGGTTGTATTTTGGGGAACTCACTAAGCATTTATGCTTACAGTTCTTATGTATGTGTTTCAGGTACTAGCGAGGACCGTGGGAAGGCGCCGGCGTGATCTATACACACTGATGGAGGATTTATGATCTTGGGATTTTATATGATTTGTATTATGACATGATACATTGGATCTTTATGCCTTATTATGGATGGAAATACATTTTTAGAAATGAAAATTTTGTTTTAAAATTTCCGTTGTTACAAGTTGGTATCAAACCCTTGGTTTGAGGGATTCGGGTACACCTTCGGGCGTAACTGAACTCAAACCAAGGATTTGAGGAAAACTTTTAAAAACAAAGGCATAAATTTTTTTTATAAAGGATTTCGTGGTAAACAAGAATGAAGCAGTGTGTACGATCAGCCAGCGCCCGAACGGTAAAAATCCCCAAAATACCCTTACAATGTTATGTTATGAGCTATGATATGATATGATATGATATGATATGCATGCTAGAAGACTAGGTATTCATAATAGGACTAGAGTGGCCTGATTTGTGATGCCTTAGTCTAGGGAAATCTGTCGCTATGAGATGCTTTGAGAGCGAGCGGGTAGTTAGTGCATGGCAAGAGTAGAGTACTCAGGATCCGGGGTTTGGGGAGGAGGACTTGGGATGAATGCTGATGCGGTGTAGTCGGTAGTATTGGGCCCGTACTACCGAAGACACCGGGTTAGTGGGCGACCCAAGTAAGAATCCCTGGGTATCGGAGACTGAGTAGGGTTGCGTTATCGAGTGCGATTATGCTCGATAGAGTCTCTGATAGTTCTATGTTGTATTTCAGAGGCTTCATGGTTGGACCACGCCACAGACCTAGTACGAGTAGTGTGAGTGGCGAGGAGATTCGTCAGATGATTCATGAGGAGGTGGCTGCAGCGATCCGGCCTGAGATCCCGGAGATGTTTGGGTCTATTAAAACCACTTTGATGCAGACCTTTGATGAGCGGTACGCCGCGTTGACTGAGGTTGCAGCCGCTGCAGCTACCGCAGCTGTGGCTGCTGCCAGACCACAGGGAGGTGACTCGTTGCTATTTCGGGAGTTCAGCAACACGAAGCCACCTGAGTTTGACGGGTAGCAGGATCCGATCTCTACGATGAGATGGATTGCTGATATCGAGGGATGCTTCTACACTTGTTCATGTCCGGAGCATCTGAGGGTACGGTTCGCCTTGAACCAGCTCCGTCTGGGAGCAAAGGATTGGTGGAAGTTCGTGACGGCGAACTTCACTTTGGCAGAGGTTTCAGTTGTGACATGGTAGAGGTTTACCTCTATGTTCAGAGACGAGTACGTTCCCCCGGTGGAGAGGGAACGGTTGGTTCAGGAGTTCTTGACCCTCAAGTAGGGTAATGATTCTGTCACGGTGATCACGCGGAAGTTTCATGAGAGGGCAATGTTCTGCCCCGAGCAGGTGTCCACGGAGCAGGCTCGGATGAGCCGGTATTTGGGTGTGTTGAGGAGGGATATCCGGGAGTTCGTATCGAACTCGACATATCATACCTTTGCTGAGCTTCAGGCGAATGCCCGGAAGCGCGAGATTGAGTTGGAGACCCAGGCCAGGGAGGAGGCTGAGTCTCAACGAGTGGATCGGCGGCCAGCTCAGTCTCAGCCGGCAGCCAAGCGGACTAAGTCCGCTGATTCGAGGACGGGAGGTCCGAAGGGCCGCACTTGCGGAAAGTGTGACAAGGGTCACGAGGGGACATGTCGATCAGGTGCTTGCTACAAGTGTGGCAAGGAGGGGCACATTGCTAGGGACTGCCCCAAGGGGTTTATGGTTTGCTTCCATTGCAACCAGACCGGCCATCGGAAGGCCGAGTGCCCTCAGCTTCACCAGGGATCTGCACCTGCTGCCAGGGCTACTGAGACTCGACCAGTGAAGGCCGAGGCCCCGAGGGCTCGTGGGAGAGCTTTCCAGTTGACTGCGGAGGAGGTCCGCGCGGCGCCTGATGTTGTGGCTGGTATGTATTCTTTCGTGTAATTATTAATCTTTATGGGATGTTATGCTTATTTCATGTTTATGTGTACGTACTTTTCTTGTGAATTCTGTACCTGCTTTAATATTATTTGACTCGGGTGCGAGTCGGTCTTTCGTATCTCTGGCCTTTAGTCAGCATATCAGTGTTAGTCGTGAGGCTTTGAGTCGGCCTCTGAGAGTTTCTATAGCTGACGAGAGAGTGATTTGTGCCACGGAGGTTCTCCGGGGATGTGTGTTAGAGATTTTCGGGGTTGAGTTTCCGATTGATCTGGTTCCTATTGCGATGGGTGATGTCTGTGTCATTATGGGCATGGACTGGTTGAGCAGATTCGGCGCAGTTATCGACTGCGAGCGTCAGTTGGTGACCATACAAGACCCTAGTGGGGGAGTTCTTTCGGTGTACGGCGAGGGTACACGTTCGGGATCAGCTTTTTGTTCGGCCGCTAGGGCAAGGCAGTGTCTACAGCAGGGTTGTAAGGGTTTTGTGGCGTATGTGCTGGATACGCGGGTGGATCCTGAGAGACCGAGTTCAGTCAAGGAGGTTCCGGTGGTGCGTGAGTTTCCAGATGCTTTTCCCGAGGAGTTGTCGGGTGTGCCTCCAGTGAGGCAAGTGGAGTTCAGTATCGAATTGGTTCCGGGGGCCGCGCCTATCGCTAAGGTGCCTTATCGTCTTGCACCTCCAGAGATGCAAGAGTTATCCTCGCAGCTTCAGGAGCTGCTGGGGAAGGGGTTTATTTGGCCGAGCAGCTCGCCGTGGGGAGCGCCTATCCTGTTCGTCAAGAAGAAGGATGGTTCACACCGGATGTGCATTGATTACCGGGAGTTGAACAAGCTGACGGTCAAAAACCGTTACCCATTACCAAGGATCGACGATTTGTTCGATCAGTTGCAGGGAGCATCTTGGTTCTCCAAGATCGATTTGAGGTCTGGATACCATCAGGTGACAGTGCGGGATGAGGACATCCAGAAGACAGCGTTCAGGACGCGTTATAGGCATTATGAGTTTGTGGTGATGCCTTTTGGGCTCACCAACGCCCCGGCTGTGTTCATGGATCTCATGAACCGAGTATGTAGGCCGATGTCGGATCGGTCGGTGATTGTATTTATCGATGACATTCTGATATATTCGAGATCTAGGGAGCAACATGAGGAGCATTTGAGGGAGGTCCTTGGGGTTCTGAGATCGGAGAAGCATTATGCAAAGTTCTCCAAGTGTGATTTCTGGTTGCGGGAGGTCCAGTTCTTAGGGCATCTTGTTAACCAGGAAGGGATACTGGTCGATCCGGCCAAGGTTGAGGCGGTGATGAGTTGGGAGGTGCCGAAGTCACCCTCTAAGATCAGGAGTTTCCTAGGGTTGGCAGGGTATTATCGGAGATTTATCAAGGATTTCTCCAAGTTCGCAGTGCCACTCACCAGATTGACCCAGAAGGGTGTTGCTTTTTCATGGGGTCCCGAGTAGCAGGCTCCTTCGAGACACTTCGCCAAAGGTTGTGCGAAGCCCCGGTATTGGCTCTCCCGGAAGGGATGGAGAACTTCGTGGTATATTGTGATGCGTCGATTTTGGGGCTGGGAGCAGTGCTGAAGCAGAGAGGACATGTGATAGCATATGCATCAAGGCAGCTGAAGCCTCATGAGACGAGATATCCCACCCATGATCTTGAGTTGGGGGCAGTAGTGTTCGCCCTCAAGATTTGGCGTCACTACTTGTACGGGGTTCGGTGTACGATTTACACGGACCATAAGAGTTTGAGGTACTTGATGGATCAGCCCAACCTAAATATGCGACAGAGAAGGTGGTTGGATGTGGTCAAGGATTATGATTGTGAGATCATGTACCACCAAGGCAAGGCTAATGTGGTAGCCAATGCGTTGAGCCGCAGGGCGGAGAGCACTCCACTGCGGGATGCATGTTTGAGATTGACCGTGATGACTCCGGTATTGGATGCCATTCGTGGGGCACAGGCCGAGGCTGTGGAACCTGAGATGCAGAAGAGGGAACGGGTTGTTGGTTTGGTATCAGGATTTGTTACGGATGGTAGAGGGCTGATGACTTTTCAGGGTAGGATTTGGGTACCATTTGTGGGCGGTACGCGTACTATTTTGATGGAGGAAGCGCATCGATCGAAATTCTCGATTCATCCCGGGGCTACGAAGATGTATTTGAATTTGAGGAAGGAGTATTGGTGGCCTGTATGAAGAGGGACGTCGCATGGTTTGTTGAGAGGTGCTTGACCTGCCGTAGGGTTAAGGCCGAGCACCAGAGGCCGCATGGCAAGTTGCAGCCATTGGAGGTTCCCGAGTGGAAGTGGGAACAAATCACTATGGATTTCATCACCAAATTGCCGAGGACTGCCAGAGGAGTCGATGCAATTTGGGTGATTGCGGATAGGTTGACGAAGAGCGCTCACTTCCTTGCAATCAGTGAGAGTTCTTCAGCAGAGAAATTGGCGGAGGTGTATGTGAGAGAAGTAGTATCTCGAGACGGGGTGCCGATCTCGATTGTTTCAGACTGTGATGTGCGTTTCACTTCCAGATTCTGGAAGAAATTTCATGAGGAGTTGGGTACTAAACTGCATTTTAGTACCGCATATCATCCCCAGACAGACGGTCAGAGTGAGCGGACGATTCAGACGCTTGAGGACATGCTCCGCGCATGTGTGTTGGATTTCGGGGGTAGTTGGGATGCGTATTTACCCTTGGCAGAGTTCTCCTACAACAACAACCATCATTCGAGCATTGGTATGCCACCCTTTGAGCTGTAGTATGGGAGGAGGTGTCGGACCCCCATTTGTTGGGGAGAGGTTGGGCAGAGAGTGATGGGCAGCACAGAGATCGTGCATCAGACGACAGAGTGGATTCAGCAGGTCAGACAGAGGTTGTTGACCGCCCAGAGCCGACAGAAGAGTTATGCATACAGGCGCCGGTCCGAGCTTGAGTTTCAGGTCGGCGATCTCGTTCTCCTGAAGGTCTCTCCTTGGAAAGGAGTGATTCGATTCAGGAAGAGGGGCAAGCTGGGGCCCCGATATATTGGTGCATTCCGTGTGATCGCGAGGGTAGGCCGGGTAGCCTATCGTTTGGATTTGCCAGCAGAGTTGGGGCAGATTCACGACACTTTTCATGTGTTGCAGCTAAGGAAGTGTATAGTCGATGAGTCGGCAGTGGTTCCATTAGAGGATATTCAGGTGGATGCGAGCCTGAATTATGCCGAGAGGCCGGTGGCCATCAGAGATCAGAAGATCAAGGTTCTGAGGAACAAGGAGGTACCCCTGGTGTTGGTTCAGTGGCAACATCGGAAAGGATCAGAGATGACCTGGGAGCCGGAGCGTGAGATGCGTGAGCAGCATCCGGAGCTATTTTCAGAGCGAGACTTCGAGGGCGAAGTCTAGTTCTAGTGGGGGAGAGTTGTAACAGCCCGGATTTTTAGGTATCCTTTATGCTTATAAATTTTGATGTTTTATGAGGGGACTCGGCGAGTTGGAACTCAGACTCGCCAAGTAGGATCGCGATTCTGGACGCGGGTTCGCGCCTGGACTCGGCGAGTCCAAGGTATGGACTCGGCGAGTCCGCGCTGTTTAATGAAACCCTAATTTCTCGGGTTTGGGACCTATTTAAAGGGCCTTGAGGCCGTCATTTGTGCTCACCAGCCCCTTGAGTGAAACCCTAGCGAGTGTGAGCGTTTGGAGCAAAGTAGGAAGCCATTATTGACCTTGGAGGTGTCATCTTGCAAGGGAAAGGGAGAATTAGCGAAGGGAAAACAAGAGAAGCTACTTCCTGAGGGTTTGGGGTCCAGAACATCACATTTGAGGTACTATCTTCGAGCTATTCTTTGCTATGATGATGTTTATATATTATTTAAGGCTTATTGAGCCCTTTTGTGGCTAGATCTAGTGCTTCCTTGGTCCCTTAAGCGATTTAGATTATAGATCTGGACCCTTGGAGGTCCAGAGTGTCCCTTTGCCCAAGATTTTTGTGAATCCATGGGGGTTTTAGATTGGAATCCTTATGCCTAAGGTCAAAACACCATTTATGAGCCATGGGGTGTGTTATGAACACCAAGATAAGGATCTACATGATGAATCAGCTTAGGAAGGCCAGATCTATGAATTGTTGGGGCGGACCTGACCTCAGAAGCAAGTTTGGGTTGTTGCATGGCATGGACTCGCCGAGTCCGACGAACAGACTCGGCGAGTAGCTTGAAGATTGCCCTTAAATTGCTCAGTGAGTGATCCTGCCGAGTTATAGGTTGACTCAGTGAGTCAGGGTGAGTTAGAGAGGGTTGACAGGTGGACTGAGTCGGACTGGGACTCGCCGAGTTGTTCTTGAGACTCGGCGAGTTGAGTCGGGGTGGCCTCGCGATTCTTACCAGGTGGAAGTCGTCGAGTCAGGGGAATACTCGACGTGTCAAAAAGGGAATCTTAGAGAGTTGGTGAAAGCGTCTAGACTCGCCGAGTCACCCTAGTGCACTTGCCGAGTCCGGTCAAAGTTGACCGTTGACCGTTGACTGTTGACCAGAGTTGACTAGTGTTGACTTGAAAAGGGTAGTCAACCTTAGTGGTAAAAGTGTTAATAAGAGATGTATGATGTTATAGGGGGATTGTAGCTCGGAGGATTGAGCACGAGTGATTTCGGGATTTGCTAGCTATCGATATTCACGAGGTGAGTCTTCTCACTATACTATACCCGGAAGGGTTTTGACTGTGTGACCGGAAGTTCGGATATGGTATGAGACATATGTGCTATGTGTGATAAGTTAATTGTTATATGTGTTATGTATGATATGCTTGATATGGGCCGGAAGACATTATGTTATGGGCCGGAAGGCGAATATGTTATGGGCCGGAAGGCGTTGTATTGTGGACCGTAAGGTTGGCGTGGGTAGGACCGGAAGGTTTACCCAGTCGGGACGGAAGTCCCCTGAGACACATGGACCGGAAGGTCGGGGCCTGGAAAGGCGTATGCGCGTAGGTTGTATTTTGGGGAACTCACTAAGCATTTACGCTTACAGTTGTTATGTATGTGTTTCAGGTACTAGCGAGGACCGTGGGAAGGCGCCGGCGTGATCTGTACACACTAATGGAGGATTTATGATCTTGGGATTTTATATGATTTGTATTATGACATGATACATTGGATCTTTATGCCTTATTATGGATGGAAATACATTTTTAGAAATGAAAATTTTGTTTTAAAATTTCCGTTGTTACATATGACACTAAGATGACCACAAGGATCCATAAAGTTTCCATCTTTATGGAATCCAATCTTCCAAACACCCAAACCATGAAGATTAAGGGACAAAAGGCCTATATCTTGAAGCAAGTAGCATATAAATCGGATCCTAAGGACTTACAAAAGTCCAGAAGCAAGCACCAGCAAGATGGAGAGAGAGTCTTGCTAAACAAAGCTCAAAAGGCACGTTCTTCTTCTTCTTCAAAACATCACCAAACACAATAAAATCTCAAGAGTTAGCAATGGATACTAGGTTTTTATTTAAGAGGCTAAGGGAGGGTGTTTGAGGTTGAGGGTGGGCAACCTTAGCCATCATATCGCTTAAATAGGGGCACAAACCTTAGAATTAGGGTTTTTCATTAAACAATGGCCACACTATGTCGACTAGATTCCTAAGCCATGGCAGTTACTTAACTTCCATGCATTTACCGGCCATGGCCATGTCATGGGACTCATTCACCACACCGTGGCCACCAGAAATTCAAAATTTGAAAATTTAGAACTTTCATGCATTTACCGGCCATGGCCATATCAATCCACCACCCATTCAACCTCCCGTCTTCGTAAGGAACTTTCAAGGACCGACTCCCTTCTGGGGAAGTCACCTCCATCATTGGAGCCAACAACAAAACCTACGCCCTCCCTACGACATGTTCCGGGACTTCTATGATGTCCGCGGTGGAGGTTCGGCTGATCGAGCACTCCTGGTAATGGTGGGTAAGTTAGCCAATCAGTCCTATCAGTCTGGAGTTCAAGCTAGCCGACTCCGGGATGTCAACGTGGAAGTGCAGGTTCACACTTCTGACATCCGTAGGCTGGACAAGATACAAGACAATGCTCAACTCCAAACCGAAGCATTTCAAGCGCAAATGATTGCAGCCCTCACTGAACTGAGGGAACAACAAGCCGCTTTTGATAGGCGTCTAATGGAGTCGAAGCAATCAGATGCGGAGTCAAGCTCCAAGCGCAACCTGCATCGCAAGTAGTGCTTGTCAAAGACTCAAATTTTGTTATATCTTAGGACATCGGCTAAAAGTCTTTAAATTTCTCGAACTTTGTAATCGGAGACCATTATAGGGGTCAAATTTTCATGATCGTTGTAACAACTTTTATATTAATATAAGTGACACTATTATTACTACGTTAAGTATTTCGTTCAAACCTTGAAAGGTCTTTGAGAAACCAAATACTTGTTTCATATTTTCAGTCTTACAAATAACTTTCATTCTTCTATTTTAAGAATCATACTATCATCTGTTGTTGAACTATAGCAATTTAGTTCATGAGACACATACATTTTCTATTCTATGAAATTATTATCCTTACCTTTTCAACCTATAGTTGAAGGATGCCTCCACGTAGGAATCCAAGGCGAAGCAACGGTGGGGAAGCACCTGTACCACCACCACCTCCACCACCTCAATTTGATGTTGTTATGTTCCAAGCAGCAGTCACCGTAGCGGTGGCAGCTGCCATGTCACATATCAATAACTCGAGTACTAATGGCTCGGGATCTGGCACACACCCATCCAACCATGGCGAGAGTCATGGACCACCTCGAGAATGCACCTATAAGGACTTCACTAATGCCAAGCCCTGGATGTTTTATGGAACTGGTGGTATGATGGCCCTGAGGCAGTGGATTGAAAGGACGGAGGCAGTCCTTGAAATCTGCTCCTGTCCCGAGCACAGCAAAGTCAAATTTGCAACTTTCACCCTTATTGATAAAGCTTTAACTTGGTGGAATGGCCACGTTAAAGTACTTACCCTAATCGTGGCAAACTCCATAAGCTGGGAGAGCCTAAAAGCCATGATGATGAGAGAATACTACCCACGGGGAGAGATTCAAAAGCTCGAACACGAACTATGGACTCTCGGAATGGTTGGTACCGACATCGCTACTTATACCAACAGATTTTGCGAGCTGGCAATCCTTTGTCCAGATATGATTGCTCCCGAGAGCAAGAAAATAAAAAGGTACATCTGGGGACTGACGCCCCAAATACGATCAAGCGTGTTAGCTTCCAAACCTGACACCTTTGAAAGTGCTAAGGAACTGGCACAATCTCTGATTGACTACGGAGGTCATCAGAACTCAACCACTCCTGCACCAGAACCACAGAAAGGGAACAACAACAACAACAACAACAACAACAGGAATAGAGTGTGGAATAAAGGGAAGGGTGGGTCTTCCCAAGAATCCGCAAAGAAACAACTAGTTTCAGTGAATGCTGCCACTGTACCTACTACAGCTCCTACAAATACCTACCCAACAAATCCTTATGTAGGTAACCTCCCAAAGTGCACCAAATGCACTTACCACCACCATGGACCTTGTCGGGAAATGCAGTGCACCAACTGCAACAGAAAGGGACACACAGCCCGTTTCTGCAAAGACCCCGCAAAGCCGATCACTCAAGTTCCCAGTGCGGGTGTAGGGCAGACTTGCTACGGTTGTGGCGAGGTGGGCCACTACAAGAGGAACTGTCCTAAGGCAGCAGGCACGGCGGTGTGGGACGAGTTTTGGCAATAGGCCACAATGAAGCTGTAGCTGACCCAACTATAGTTGCTGGTACGTTCCTTCTCGATAATTCATATGCATGCATATTATTCGATAGTGGAGCGGAGAGAAGCTTCGTGAGTCAAAACTTTATTCATTTACATAAACCTAAACCTAGCAAGTTAGAAAAATCATTCACTGTAGAGATGGCCAATGGAAAAACCGAAAACACTAACTGCATATACATGGGTTGTACGTTAACTTTAGACGGCCATTCTTTTCCAATCAATCTCATGCCGGTCCAAATTAAAAGTTTCGACGTCATAGTTGGCATGGATTGGTTGAGTCTTCTTCGCGCCGACATCATGTGCTTTGAGAAAGCAGTCCGTCGTAATCTCCCTAACAACAAAACTTTAGTTATCTACGACGACAAATCAAGTACAAACCTTCGCATCATTCGTGCATCCAAGCTCGAAAGTGCTTGCGGAAGGATTGTCGAGCATTTCTAGCGCACATCGTTCATACAAGTCAGGAACTGAAGGACATCAAGAACATCTCAGTAGTACGCGACTTTCCCGATATCTTTCCAGAAGAACTGCCAGGATTACCACTGCAACGCCAAGTCGAGTTCAGAATCGACTTAGTTCCAGGGGCTACCCCAGTAGCGAAGTCGCCTTATCGTCTCGCACCAGCAGAGATGCAGGAACTTTCCAGTCAACTTAATGAACTCCTTCAAAAAGGATTCATAAGACCAAGTTTCTCACCTTGGGGAGCACCGGTCTTGTTTGTAAAGAAGAAAGACAGATCGTTCCGTATGTGCATCGACTACAGAGAGCTGAACAAACTTACTGTCAAGAACCGCTATCCTCTACCCCGTATTGACGACCTATTCGATCAACTTCAAGGAGAAAACTACTTCTCCAATATAGACCTAAGATCCGGATATCACCAATTACGAGTTCTAGAGGGGGACATTCCAAAGACAGCTTTCCGAACTCGTTATGGACACTACGAATTTGTAGTGATGCCGTTCGGATTAACCAATGCACCAGTAGTATTTATGGACCTAATGAATAGGGTATGCCGTCCTTACTTGGATCAGTTCGTCATCGTCTTTATCGATGATATACTTATCTACTCCCGAAGTGAGGAAGAGCATAGTCAGCACCTACGAAAAGTCCTAGAAACACTGCGAACGGAGAAACTCTATGCGAAGTTCTCTAAATGCGAATTTTGGATTTGAAGAGTCGAATTTTTAGGCCACGTTGTTAGAGAGAAAGGGATACACGTGGACCCCTCCAAAATTAAGGCCATTGAGAACTGGTCGGCACCAAAGACACCTACAGAAATTCGTCAATTTCTAGGTCTCGCTGGCTACTATCGCAGATTCATAAAGAATTTCTCTAGCATTGCGAAACCTCTTACTACATTAACCCAGAAAGGCGTGGCCTTTGACTGGGAAGCGAAACAAGAGAAGGCATTCCAGACACTAAAACAGGCCTTGTGCACCGCACCGATACTATCCCTCCCCGAAGGGATAGAAGACTTCGTAGTGTATTGCGATGCGTCAAATCAAGGACGTGGTTGTGTTCTTATGCAGAGAGGGAAGGTTATTGCTTATGCCTCCCGACAACTTAAGACACACGAAGTGAACTATACGACACACGATCTCGAGTTAGGAGCAGTGGTATTTTCTCTGAAGATCTGGAGGCACTACTTATACGGAACAAAGAGTACTATTTTCACCGATCACAAGAGCCTTCAACACATTTTCGATCAGAAGGAACTCAACATGCGACAACGACAATGGGTTGAGTTACTAAATGACTACGAATGCAAAATTCGTTATCATCCCGACAAGGCCAACGTGGTAGCTGACGCCCTCAGTCGAAAGGAATACACTGGTCGGAGGGTCAAATCTCTGACTATGACTATCCATTCCCACTTATCCACACAAATTAAGGAGGCACAAATGGAAGCTTTGCAACCTGAAAATGTGGCGGGTGAATCACTGCGAGGAATGGAAAAGAATCTAGAAGTCAAGGGTGGCGGAGCCTACTATCTCATGGACTGAATCTGGACCCCGAAACATGGTGGTTTCAGAAACGTAGTCATGACTGAAGCGCACAACTCAAGATATTCCGTTCACCCGGGTTCAGATAAAATGTATATGGATCTTAAGAAACTGTACTGGTGGCCTAACATGAAAGCAGAAATTGCTACCTTCGTAAGTAAATGCCTTACTTGCGCTAAGGTTAAGGTCGAGTATCAGAAACCATCAGGATTACTACAACAACCAGAGATACCAGAATGGAAATGCGAGCGGATTACTATGGACTTCATAACCAAGTTACCCAAGACGACGAGTGGACTCGATACCATATGGGTCATCGTCGACAGATTGACCAAATCCGCACATTTCCTACCCATCAAGGAGACTGACAAAATGGAAAAGCTTACAAGAACTTACTTGAGGGAAGTAGTGCGACTGCATGGTGTTCCGATATCCATTATCTCCGATAGAGATAGTAGATTCACTTCAAGATTCTGGCAGTCACTACAAAGTTCCCTAGGGACTAGGCTAGACATGAGTACAGCCTACCACCCACAAACAGACGGGCAAAGTGAGAGAACGATACAAACTTTAGAAGATATTCTGAGAGCCTGTGTGATTGACTTTGGAAGGGCATGGGATATCCATTTACCCCTTGTCGAATTTTCATACAACAATAGTTATCATACAAGCATAAAGGCTGCTCCGTTTGAAGCCCTCTATGGTCGAAAGTGTAGATCCCCTCTGTGCTGGACCGAAGTTGGCGATACCCAGTTAGCTAGAGGAAGAGTTCCTGAGAGCACTCTCACCGGTCCGGAAATCATACGAGAAACGACAGAGAAGATCGTTCAGATTCGTGAACGATTGAAAGCCTCTAGAGACCGACAGAAAAGCTACGCTGACCAAAGGAGGAAACCTTTGGAATTCCAGGTAGGAGACCACGTCTTATTAAAGGTCTCACCGTGGAAGGGTTTAATACGCTTTGGAAAGCGTGGGAAACTAAATCCAAGATACATAGGGCCTTTCAAGATTCTTGCCAGAACCGACCCTGTGGCTTACAAGCTTAACCTACCGCGTGAACTTAGTAACATACATCCAACCTTCCACGTCTCAAACTTGAAAAAGTGTCTGTCCAATGAGACTCTTGTTATTCCACTCGAAGAGATCGAGATCAACGAGAGCCTCAACTTTGTGGAAGAACCAGTAGAAATCATGGACCGAGAGGTCAATCAAACAAAACAAAGTCGCATACCCATCGTGAAGGTTCGCTGGAACGCCAAGCAGGGACCTGAATTCACATGGGAACGCGAAGATCAGATGAAACAAAAGTACCCTCATCTCTTTCATGTTCACTGGTATCTTTACTACTTTAAATTTCGAGACGAAATTCCCTCTAACGGGGGGATGATGTGACAACCCGATAATTCAATTCTTTGTAATGACCTAAAAAGTCAAGTATTGTAACCACTTTTGAGTTAATAAAATTAACTTTGATAATAAAATATCCAAAAAGTTCTATTTAAATTCCTTCTATGTTTAAATGTCATTAAACCATGATCGTACGTAAAAAGAACGCCCAAATCCGACTTCGTATATTGAAGTTACGATTTTTCCAAGTTCGGCTTAGCAACAGACAACTAAAAACTCGAATCGAAGATCGAGCGACTTTTGGCCAGAATGACCTAAACGAGAATCGAAGGTCTCGACAATGGTATTTCAGCGGTAAAAAGTCAGGCAAAAACCGACGTCAGATAAAGAAGTTATGAATTTTTAATGAAATTCCTTAATCACGTCATTTTAATAAATAAATAATAAAAATAATTTCGGAATTTGCCATCGGAATCTAAACAAAAGTTGTAGAGCGTAGTCTCACCTACGCGTGGATATAAAGACCATCGAAAACGGAGTTCGTATGAAGAAGATATGATTTTTTGAAGTTTATTAAATAAATTATATATTTATTTAATTCAAAAATCCGGTAATATCCGAAGAGGAGTCAGCGTCCTCATCCGAGGTACGCGCTGCGTAACCCTGTACGCCCTGCGTACCCGAGGGCCTTGGTCTCGGTCCGTCCACGTCGCCCCAATGCGAAGCTACCGACCCGTCCATCCGACCCACCGTCCCATTCGAAGCCGAGGCAGTCGAGGACTCGGTCATGCATGACGTACGAGTACGCGCTGCGTACTAGCGTACGCCCCGCGTACCGAGGCTTCTCAGACCCCCTATAAATAGCATGCGAAGGCTTCCGAAAAACATGCTCATTTCTCTCCTTTCTCTCACAATCTTGCCTCGTTTTCCGTGTCCGTTCAAACCCGAAGCTCTGGTCTTTTTGCTCAAGTCCCGAGGGTCGATTTTACTCCCGAGATTCCCAAGAATCCCGAGAAAAATCCGTTTCCCGAGACGAAACTCTGCCCGGTTTTCCATCTCGCTATCTTCAAACTTTCAAGTGAGTTCATACCCCTTAATTTACCTTTTAAATGTTCTATAAATTCTTTTATATGCTTTCAAGGGGGGGATTACAAGTAAAACACACGAGTATTATCGTGTGTTACATAAAGAACTATTTTATATGCTTTTATATATATCCAAATCACATGCGATTTACAAACTTTATAGGCAACTTTCATATATAAAATATGTTACAATAGCGTTCTATCTTTTGGAATATAAATTGTTCTAATGCATGTACAAACTAAACATTTTATTAGATTATATGTATACTTGCCTATCTTAGACTCTACACCAAAAATCTATGCTTTCATAACAAATGATTCCTTTTCTAGGTATTTCTAAACAAACGAGACACACTTTTAGAAAACTATAATAGGTATAGTTTTACGAACAAATTCCTAACTCTTATGTACTAGAAACATGAATTTCAAGAAGTCACTTTCATATACAAAAACAAACGAAACATTTTAAAAAGTAGATCTGTTTTTATACACCGGTTTTTGTGAGACACTAACTTCACGTACGTTCGAGTACACGTTTCAAGTCCTGTATTATATACCAGAATCCCGTGGAGGGGGAGCATGGTGTTTGTGTATAGATCTATACGGGCTTGACAACCCGCGCCCTGACTGTTAGCTACAGTCCACCGTTTGGGGTGACAAACGTCATAACATTCCAACGCCTGAAGAACGTTGTGTATAGGCATTCCGACTCAATAGTATGGTTATAAAACTCACATGGGGTATTAAAAATGCATTGATTTACAAGGTTTTCAAAACACATTGGTTATTTTACACTTACATACATTTTAGAAACAAACATTGGTCTTGAGTGAAGGCTACTTTTATACTAGTAGAAAATATAGGATTTTCTAAACACAAACAAACAAAGACAAAACATTTCATTTCATACAAACATTGTCACTTAAATACTTATGAAACTCACCAGCTTAAATGCTGATCTACTCTTTCAAAATTACTTGTATGTCCCACTGAATCAGTAATTTCAGGTATCATTATGCTTTTGATGAAGGGATGCTGCGGTGCCAGTTTAATCTCGTATTTTGACATCATATTGTAATTGGTTTTGAACATGTAACTTTTGACAAATGTAAACTTTCAATTATATATATGATGGTTGTATTGCTTTCTTTACTATGTATTCATTTGTTACGTTACCACATGAAGTCATCCGCCCCCGAACGTTTCCGCCGTTCAGGTTTGGGGGTGTGACACCACATGACCTCCTTTAATCGATGTTCTTTTGACCTGATGATGCCAAGACGAGGACCAAAATCGCTTTCTCAGCCCCTCTTGTGATCGATCGAAATGTCCCAAAAATCTCCTTTGTAGGAATCGGTTCTTTTTAAAAAACGCAGAAATCGCACTTGGGTATGGTACTTCTCTATGAAGAAGACGATGAAGGGCAACCCCACAAAGGGTCGCTGGTGTCGATTTGTTCAATTTCGGGTTTTCAGAATCAGTTTTTAGATAAAGAGGGGAACGAGATTTAAACTGTAGAGATACCATGATTATAGGGATTATTTTTGGAAGTTATTAAACAAATGACTAAATTACCCTTATTTATTTAATTTTTTATTTAATTTTAATTGGCCCACATTTATGTATACAATAACACAATACTTACTTAAAATACATGAACCTCTCTCTCTCTTTCTCTCTCTCTCTCTCTCTCTATATATATATATATATATATATATATATACATATATATATATATATATATATATATATATATATGTATATATATATATATATATATATATATAGCAACATCCCAAAAATACGACTCAAAATTTTCATTTTTAAGTTTACCAAATTCAAAAACCTAAAACATCATTGATTCCAAAACCATGAAAAACACAAGACAGTTATAGTGTATAATCAAGACAATCCATAGAAAAACATTATTAGAGCATAAGTCCCAAAATCTCTACTACGGAAAGTCATGGTGTGATGCGACGTGATCAAGCCGACCCCTTCCCCTTCAAGTTGGAAGTACCTGAAACACAAACTGGGACAGTAAGCACAAAGCTTAGTGAGTTTCCCCCCACCATACCACATAAAATGCAAACATACTTTCAGGCATGTCTGGGTGCCCGACCTACCCTACCGATCATATATGGGTGCTCGAACTACCCTGCCAGGCATATCTAGGTGCCCGACCTACCCTGCCAGGCATATCTGGGTGCCCTACCTACCCTCTAGTTTATTTCAACTAGTTACGGGGTCTATTTCGCCCCTACCATTACCACATAATAACACACATAAATCACATAATCATCAAGCAATACATAAGCAATGAAAATTATCACATAGAAAATCATCATATTATGCAATAAATAAAGGGCAGACCTTGGTGCCTTCGACCCGTAACTTTCACGAAGGGAGACTCACCTCAACTGTGAGTGTCAAATCGTACTCCTCGGATGACTCGGGACTCTTCTCCCAAAAGAACAACAAATTTCTTAATTAGACATTGGGTCTAAACCTGACCCCAATGATTCATAACATATGGCAAAGGTTCCCTAATCTTTTTCCCTATTGGGCCTCTTCCTCCCAAGGCCCAACTTTCAAAATAAAATGTCCAAGTCCAACCAACTAAGCTTTAAGGCCCAATAAGGCCTAATACCATAAATCCTAGGCCTAGTCCCAAAGTCCTTAGTCCATAGGTGGGCTTAAGGCCCAAAAATTCCACGCCCAAAATCCTAAAGCCCAAAAACCACTTTAGATCCACTACATGTGTACGCGTGGCATACTCGGCACGTACGCCTCGCCCAAAAACCACTTTAGATCCACTACATGTGTACGCGTGGCATACTCGGCACGTACGCCTAGAGTATGCTGGCCATGACCAGATATGGGAGGTTGACCCAGTATGCGCATCATACCAAGTGGTACGCCCAACGTATTAGTCATCCATCTTAAGAGCTTCTTTGTGACTTAATCCGTCAAGTCCTAACGTCCAAAAACATAAATCCAGACCCCTAAAGACGTCCAAAACCATAAAGTTATAAACTTTATGCTTTTGCGTGCATGGATGGGGATTAAGACATAAATTAATTCCATAAGCTCACTTAGTTTCTCTCTAGTACTTGCATGATTTAGGCTAAACCATCAAGGTCTGATTTTTATGGCTCCAAACGCCTCCAAGAGCCTAAAAGGAGAACTCATATGAATTAGAACTTCTATAACTCAAGGAATCTCAACTATGGGACCAAAATATAACATAAAACACCCCAAAACTAGATCTAAACATGAAATGATTAGGGTTAAACCTTTATACCTCAATTGACTAAGAAATGATGTCAAACTTATGGATCTATAAGCCATCTACACATCCATACTCCTTCTTCAAACTCCTTCTTCTTCAAAATAACCAAATATCACCAAAAATACTCAAGGTAAGGTCAAAATGCGTGCAAGAGGCTTAGGGTTCGAGTTTAACACTTTAGGGACAGTGGAGGCTGAGAGCATGAGGGTTGGGAGGGACCTAAAGTATTTAAATAAGGTACAAACCCTAAAATTTAGGGTTTTCATTTGGCCAGCCTACACCCATCTTACGCATGGGTACGCCCAGTGTATGCACGAGCTTTCCCCGATTCGCGCCTCTCCAATGTACGTCGTGCATACACTATGTACACCCAACGTATACCCCCTTCCCATGTTCATAATACTATTATTTAAATAAGCAGCAAAAGAAAATACCTGGCAACTCAGGCATTACACACACACACACACACACATATATATATATATATATATATATATATATATATATATATATATATATATATATATATATATATATATATATATATATATTAAACGTTAATACTATATGTTAACGTTACCTAAAGGCCACGTTAAATGTGACAGAAAATGTTACAAAGATATTATTACTTTGGCTAAGACCTGGCCTTGGCCTAAGAGAGCCAAAGCTAGAGTGGCAGCTCATTTCTCATCATAAGGGAAGAACATTCCATGTGATCTCCTCATTCACTCACAACCAATGAGAAAGCGACAAATAGCCTGGGTGACAGCCAGAACTGACGTCACCTAGCAGTTCGTTAGTATGAATAGGTCTTCTAGTAAGAGGAGGCCACGTTTCATGCTCACAAGGCACAGTCCCCACGATCCGTTAGTAACAGGTATAAAAGGATCTCTTCCGTCTAAAGGAAGGGATCCATCTTCTCTCTTACGAATATTACCCTACAATTCCTCTCTCTCTCCAAAAGCTAACTTATCATCGAAGCAAAGTCTTGGGAGAACACTCGGTCGTCCTTTAATGATTCTTTTCTGATTTTGTTCTCAGGCAAGCACCCAAGTCAGATTCATCCTTCAGCATCCAAACCATTTGCGAATATGTCACAACATTTGGCGTCATCTAGACGTATCCTCAGAGTGATACAGCCAATAGACGACGTTGATTCTCTACATAAGGTGGATCTAAGCCCAACAATATCTGGGATGGCTGTAGAAGCTCTGTTCAGAACGCATGAACCACTCCAAGTGTTGATGACAAAGATCCCGCCAATTACGATAATAACAATAGAACCAGGGCTCCAGAGCAGTTTTCGGCAATTGTCATCGGATATCTCATCACCTCATATAGCGATATCACATCCCAATCAGTTGTAAAAGAATCCATATGACAGCACTGGGGTATTCACTATCTCTAACTCCCATAAGAGAAATGCACCTCACCACACAGTAAACGAGATCGAGGCACTCTCGAGAAGCCTACTCAGCATCAGTTTCTCGAGCAGCAATCCCAGACCGTCAAACTGGGATCCACAAGACCCACTCCTCATATCAGGAGTCATTCGTAACACGAAGGTCCACCGAATATACATTGACAATGGTAGTTGCTCTGATATACTCTATAAGCACGGTTTCTGGTAGCTACCTAACATGTGGAAGGAGGGGCTCCAACCCTCAACCGGTGGACCATTAGTAGGATTCATCGGGCATAGCTTGTGGCCACTAGGAACTATTCTGCTACCCTTAACGTTGGTAAGCCATGAAGAAAGGGACCGAATCACAATTACAGTCGAATTCTCTATGATCCGATACCCAGCAAAACACAACATTCTGCTTGGACGATCAGCAATCGCTTCACTGCATCTCGTACCATCGATGATACATGGCATCATTAAATTCAGCACATGCTAGGGATCGGCGACGGTCCTCACCACAAACACCAGAGCACAGCATTGCCACCAAATCATAGCCACCCTTAAACGTGTGCACACGCCAAAGAAGTCCAAGGAGGGAAGTTCCACCGAACAACACCAGATAAACATGGAGTATCCAGAGCGGCTCGTGCGAATCAACACCCACTTAATAGACGAAACCAAGGCACAACTAGTGGCGCTCCTGAGGCAATAAGGGACAATCAAGTGTACCGAAGAGGATATTTAAGCCCATGGCTCAAGTGCATTTCTAAGATAGAAGGGCAGGATTTTCTCGAAGAAAGCCACTCCGGGAAACAACAGCACATGAAGGCGCACGCATACTCACAGGAAATATACTTTGCCTAGGAGTATACTAGCCGGACGTATACAACGACGTCGTAGCCTTAACTAAGAAATGCAAGGAATGCCAAGCATTTGCCCCTTTCCAAAATCAAACAGCCATGCCATTGACAAGCATCACTAGCCCCTGGCCTTTCCACTAATAGGGGATCGATATAGTGGGACCATTTCCACCAGTGTCGAGAGGTGTAAACTTTTTGCCGGTAGTCGTGGACTATTTCACCAAGTAGATAGAGGCAGAACCACTGGCCAGTATTACCGGCAAGCAGATGATAAAGTTCATGAAAAATAACATCTTGGCCCACTTTAGAACTCCTAGGATCCTCATCGGTGTATGGTGCTCAGTTTGAAGGAAGTCCCTTCTAGGAATGGTGTGAAGACAAGAAAATCCATCGTCGGATCACATCAGTAGCGCATCCTCAGGCTAACGGACAGACAGAGATATCCATCAAAACCATAGTCAATGGTTTGAAGAAACAACTACTCAGATCAAAGTCCCACTTGGTGGATGAGCTCCCGACAGTGCTATGGTCCTATCGCACCACAACAAGGCCAACCACGGGAGAAACACCCTTCAGTCTAACCTATGGAACGGAGGCAGTCCTCCCATTGGAAATAGTCGCTGGCACCTTGCAAACATAAAGTTTTTAGGAGGTAGCCAACGAAGAAGGTCGAAGCCAAGACCTAGACATGCTTGACGTGAAACGCGAGGCAGCATAAATGCGCCAAGCACTGTATAAATCATGGACTGAGAACTATTACAATCGCCAAGTCCGGGCCAAGAACTTCAAATTTGGAGAATGGGTACTAAGAAAAGAACGAGTCTAACCACGTTGAACCATTGGGGAAACTTAGTGTCCCATGGGAAGGACCATACAAAATCGTAGAAGCACATAAGACTGGTGTCTATGTCCTGGAAGCTCAAGACGGGCGCGTCATTCCAAGAACGTGGAATGCGCAGAGCCTTCGCCACTTCTACTCATAAAACAAGTGTGAGAGGTAGAACATGTGCTAGCTAATGCATTGTGTGTTAATTTTAATATGTAAATTTAATCAACATAAATTACTTTACTATTTTCAGTCCTATTATGCTCTAAACAAAACTAGAGTAGATAGAAATGGCAATTTATATGCTCCTTATATCCAAATCTAAGAAACAAAGAGGTTGTGTACATTTACCATGTGGCAACAAGAACTGATCATCCAACATCACACGAGCGAAATCGTTACAAAAAGGCAGCCAGGGAGTTTACATTAAAAAGGCTCATAACCTTCCTCCCCAAAACATGTTCATCAATCTAAGAACATGTGACATGAGTGTAGAAGGGTCATAACCTTCCACGAATATATAAAAAAAACAAAGTAAACAAAATTGGGTGAGCCTCAAGATGACGATCTTGGCTACCCCAGGATCTTTAAGCAGCATATTAGAACAACTCTCTCAAAGACCATCTTCAGTAAAGCACAAAGAGTTCTAGGGATGTAAACAGGCCCTATTTACATATCATGTGATGGCCAACATAAACCATACACAGAGTAACCAGGAGAAAGAGTATGTGCAATAAAGAGAAACATTCACACCCATGAAAAGCAAACATTATTCAAACTGCCTGTAACGCCCGTAGATCAGGGCTAGTCGATTTAGAGACGATAAGCATCAAAATGACTTTTTGATGGAAGATTATTTAGAAGGATTAATCTTAACCAAGTTGTATTATATGTCACAAGGTTTCCGTGCATATAAAGAACGCCAAAATCCGAGTTATAACGAAGAAGTTATAACCTGTCGAAGTTTCGCGACAGAACTGACACGACCTAGCGCGACCCAGCGCGACGTAAATAGTGAATTTAAGGTAGATAGATATCTATCCTTAGTAATCTAAACGAGAGTCGAAGATTTCTTTTATAGTAGTCCAACGATAAAAAGACAGACGAAAACGGAGTTCAGATGAAGGAGTTATGAATTTCGAACGAAGTATTCCTGTCTCGGCCTACTAAAAATACTATATAAGTAATATACTTATAATATATTAAAACTCAATTCAAAATTAGCCAATGGAGTCTAAATGAGAGTTGTAGAGCATAATCTCACCTTCGCGGCGATATAAAGAACGTCGAAAACGGAGTTCGTATGCGAAAGTTATGAATTTCTGAAGTTCGGGGCGCGAAACCCCAAAACTGTCAGAGCCCACGACGTGGAACAAGGTTGCCACGACGTCGCAAGTGTCCTGACACCTCCGGGAGGCCCCCAGATGCAACTTGGGATGACGCATGCAGTGACGACCAAGCCCATGACGTGGAACAAGGTTGCCACGACGTGGCAATGGCCAAATTTGCCCTATAAATAGATTTGAAGGGCCAGCCGTTTAGGGTTGCTATTTTCTCTCTTCTCTCTCCCGTTTTGCATCGATTTGCGTGCCAGAAATACCCCGAAGCCCCGGTATTATTCTCTAGTCCCGAGATCCCGAAGATCCCGAGAAGTGCGGTTCCCGAGCTGAAGCTCTGCCCGCGAGAAGTTCGATTTTTGAAGAGATCTTCCAGATCTGCTGAGGATTACTATTTCTGCAAGTCGTAGTGTTGTCCGATCGTCTTCTGATCAAGTGAGTGTATACTACCTTTCATAAACACGATAATAATACAAGTATGGTTTGAGTGTATTAAGTATAAAGTTGTTTATATGTGTGAGTGTGTGGTTACTTTCTTCTAACACATAAGTATGAAGTATTTGCTACGAAATACGTGCTATGTGTTTATATATTGTTGTTTATTTGAGGTATTGGTGGAATGGATGAACTATATAGATTTTTAATGAGTTAAACTATATATGTATTTTATATCTACAAATATGTTGGGTAGGACATGGGTAGATGAGATCCGTGAGTAGGAATCAGATCAAGAGGTTAGTTTAGATCCGTGAGTAGGGATCAGATCAAGAGGTTAGTTTAGATCCGTGAGTAGGGATCAGATCGAGAGGTCAGTTTAGATCCGTGAGTAGGGATCAGATTAAGAGGTTAGTTTTAGATCCGTGAGTATGGATCAGGTAAAGAGATAAACTTGTTATTAGTCCGGGAGTATGGATTAAGACTAAGTTAATTGTCCCTAGTCCGGGAGTATGGATTGGGCACAGTTATAGATCTGGGAGTATGGATCAGATGAAGGATTAAGGTATAGTTAATTGTCCCTATTCCGGGAGTATGGATTAGGTGCAATTGTTGATCCGGGAGTATGGATCAGATCAGGAGATTAGTTTTAGATCCGTGAGTATGGATCAGGTAGTTTTAGATCCGTAAGTATGGATCAGGTAGTTTTAGATCCGTGAGTATGGATCAGGTGAAGAGGATAGTTTTAGATCCATGAGTAGGGATCAGGTAAAGAGGAAAAATATTTGATGTGAGAGTTTAGATCGTGTCATTGTGAGGATCGATGGGGTAGGTTAAAGAGTTGCCTCTATATGGTGAAATTGTGCAAGTTTGAATGTTTTATATTTATAAATATATGATATAACATTGTGGGATGAAAACCCTATATGCTCACCAGGCTCCCAAGCCTGACCCACTCAGTTTCCTTTGTATCACAGGTATTAAATACGAAGACATATTTCACAGAGAGATTTAAAGGAGATATAAATCAATTGTGTAATTAAATGTAAGTTCTGCTTATGCTTATATGCTGTATCGGAACATGACATCCCGAGGTTTTATTATTGAATAAAAATACATTCTTTTTGAGAAATGATTTGATAAGTTATTATCATATCTTGTTTTGGGAACAAATTCCGCAACCGTATCTTTAAAAGATTACTCTGATTTTATAAAACAAAGCATAAGTAAAAATCGGTCTTTTATGGCCGTGAAAATGGGGATGTCACACTGCCGGACTCCCGAACTTAAAGGATAGCCACAAAGGGTAGTAAACACAACAAAAAAAATAAGGAGAATATTGTCAAAGGGTGTTACATCAAAACAAGCCAAACACAAAACTACTTATCAATAGGAGTCTTATCATTACCAGAAGAAAAGCTTGAAATAGGGACCGATTCTTCGCTCTGATACTTCTGACAGAGATTTCAAAGACCAGCTCCAGGGCACCCAAACGAAGATGGCCAACAAAGTCCGTCTCCGTGAAGGTCACCATGGCGTCTTCCATCTCTTGAGTCCTGGCCGCTACATTCTCCTCAGAATTTGGGTCAACCTCCCTGACGGATACTTGCTCGCAAACAATCCTTTTACCTTGTTACACACCAGCAACGACACAAGCTTCTTTCACAAGAGCCAAACCTTGGAGGAATTATGGACTCTCAATCAACCTATCGACAACCCGACTGAGCCTGTCGCTAAGGATCCAAGAAACATACCTTTCCAACGCTCCCATTGTGGTGTTCTCGGTCACCAGATCAACCTCCAACTTTGCCGTCTGCTTACTCAGAACCGACAATCGTTGTGAATCCTTGGCCAGAAAAAGGAGGTGGAAGAGCCTCCACCAGGTCAACGTCGTGAACCTGAAGCTCGTCATCAAACATACCCTGAAGAGCTTTCTCCAAAGAAAAAGTCTCCTCCACACCTGGTAAAAACAAGAAACAATGTCGGTTACGCCAAAGCACCATTTTAAACATGACTTGCTAATATTTTCATATAAAAAGGGGGAAGAGAGGAGAAGCAAAAGAGATATCCTCTTTCTCAATAAAGAATTTAGGTATCTTCCCACGAGCCCTCCAAGCAGCATTCATCTCGTCGGCGGCCAAGAAACAGCCAAGCCAATCTTCACCAGTGATGTTGATCTTCTCCAGGGCATCAGTCAGTTCCTTGTCGGTGCCAAACAATACGGGGGTGTGGTCGACGTATACCTTAGTCATCGGTTAATTGAGTACCGCAAGATCATTGTTCACCCATAAGAACTTCTCTTGCCAGTTCTTCTTAGACTTCTTATCGTGGATAAGAATAGGGACTCCCCGTCAGCGAGAAAGGGTTCGAGTCCCCGAATGAGTGGAGGCGTTAAAGAAGTGCTTGAAAGCAGGAACGGTCGGCAAGCAGCCTAAGGCACAACAAGAAATAGGGGTCAACTCTCTTACTAAAACCCGTATTCCCAGATGATCAAGTTGAAGAAATCGGTGGTAGGCAAGCGCAGACCTGCCTTGAACAAGGCGATTGGGATCCCGACTTTATCCTCAGGAGGACTGTATAAAGAGGCATTAGGCAAGGGGATTTTCACCTTGTTTCTAGGAACAAACCGAAACCATAATTGAAAAGATTCCTACTCTTCAGCAATGAGATTTCTTCCCAAAGAGTGAGAAGTAGCCATTGAAGAGTTTGGAGGAAAAAACGAAAAGGTTTCTTTCGAAAAGAATCGTAAAGAAAGCAAGTTAACAGGTGAGGAGGATGTGCCAGGGAAGGCAGAGACTTAAATATAAAGAAAGGGGCAGCGAACCGTCTTTATGATGAAACCACCGAACAACGGCGATTTCGCTCTGCCATCAGCATAGGCTATCAATAGCTTCTCGCCACGTATCTGTAAGTAGACCATAACAACTCTGCTATATCACGAACGCAGAGGCCTACTGGTCTAAGGGACTTGTTAACATCACCTAACAGCCATGTTAAATGTGACAGAAAATGTAACAGAGAAGTTACTACTTTGGCTAAGACCCGACCTTGGCCTAAGAGAGCCAAAGTCGGAGTGGCAACTCATTTCTCATCACAAGAGAATAACATTCCATGTGATCTCCTTATTCACTCACAACCAATGAGAAAGTGACAAATATCCCGGGTGACGCCCAGAACTAATGTCACCTGGCAGTTCATTAGCATGAATAGCTCTCCTAGTAAGAGGAGGCCACGTTTCACGCTCACGAGGCACGGTCCCTACGATCCATTAGTAACAGGTATAAAAGGATCTCTTCTGTCTCAAGGAAGGGATCCATATTCTCTCTTACGAAGATTAGCCTAAAATTCTTCCCTCTCTCCAAAAACTAACTTGATCGTCGGAGCATCGTCCCGAGAAAACACTCGGCCATCCTTTAACGATTCTTTTGTGATTGTGTTCTCAGGCAAGCACCCAAGTCAGATTCATCCTTTAGCATCCAAACCATCTACGAACATGTCACAACGCTATATGTATAAGAAACATCATTTGAATCAATAGTATGTTTCATTAATGAAGTCATGCTATAAAGAGTGTATAAGGAAACGACCTATAAAATTACTGTTGAATGGGTGTCCTTCTCACCCACCACTGTCTTATGTGGCAGAGGGTCGTTACTTGAACGGGTCTGATAGGACATAATCAGATTAAAAGTATTATATATATATATATATATATATATATATATATATATATATATATATATATATATATATATATATATATATATATATATATATATAAACTACTAGAATATTCTTTTAAAATGTCACTCTAGTTACTTTAGTAAAAAACTAAAATTGTATGCTAATCCATGAAAACGCACATCATTTCTTTATGAGTCATTAGTTGAGCGTGTGTGGTTCACTGACACACTAATTTAGGACTATAAAGATGAAATAGCGAAACAGCTCATGTTTATAATTGTTAATGGATCGTGTGTGGTTAACCGACACATCAATGAGAGATTATAAATAGATTGAGGGTGTTTAAGCGGGTTTGCATGGTTATTCACATCATAATTGTGATCCTCGGCATCCTAGTCACAATTTGTAAGAGCATAATCTGAGATTAAACATGTCATTAACGTTTCATGAATAATCTCAAAGGATCTACGAGTTTCATGTGATTGAAATTGGTGAAATGTTTCTACATACCTAAAATAGTTTCTTGATATGACTACAACATCCGTCTTCTTATTATGAAATGAAAATATGATTCCTAGCCTTTATTTAATTTATGGGTTAATAATTAAGGATTAAAATCAACTAACTTAAATTCTCTTTTTTCCCAATTTAGATGTCTTATGAAGATAAAACTAGTCTTCCTCGTTCTTATGGAAATGATTTTCCCCAATCATCTGGATATGGTCTTCCACATTCAAGTCAAGCTGAAATTGTCTTCCCTTCTTACGAAATGATGGAACTGGACATCGTCTCTCTTCAACTCTTCCACCTCCTCCTTCTGTGACTCTCCCAACATCACGTTTTCCTCAAGTTGAAAGATATGAAACTACGCAAGCCCTATTGGCATGTAAACACAAAGATGGAAATTTTGTGTGTGCGCATGTTTTGAAAATGAAATCATACATTAAAAAAAGGGAAGAATGGGTATCAAATTTCCGAAGGAGAAAGCCAATAATTTGGTTCTTATCTCGCTTCCTATGTCATGTGGTCACCTTTTTTGAAAACATTCATATGTGGAATCTTGATGTGAACCTAACTGATCAGACCGAGATGTTGATAACTGTAGAAGCAAAAATGCTTAAGAGTACAACAAAATCAGAAATGTTGGAAGAAGTTAATCCTAAGAATTCATTGGATGTTGACAATGGTAATCAAGAAAATGTTTATCTTCCCAATGGAAAGGGGTCGGCCATCCTAAGATAAATTCTAGAGGTTGAAATCACCCAAAAGGATTAGATTTGATTTGGCTTGTTTGTGAGGTTTTGTTGTCCTAATGTCATCTCCAATTTCCCAGTCAATCTAGACATCCTAAGATAAATTCTAGAGGTTGAAATCACCCAAAAGGATTAGATTTGATTTGCAACGATGAAGATTGTAAAGTCTAGAAAATGTTTGTAACATCAGGTGTGACACGACCATATAAAGTCACGAGACTTACTTATTGATTGGTTTTGCAATCGTCGACCCGGTGCGGCCCGCTTCCTTGTATGCACGTTGTACCTAAAGAACATAATAGTGCCATTTTGTTGTTTTGTATCGTGTTTTGATCGGGAGCTATATTTTGTTATATGGGTTTTGAATTAGTAGATGGGGTGTTGATTCTCCTCTGTTTTTTTGCCTTACTACAGTTAGATTAGAGGTGAGTCAATCTTTGTTGAAAAATCTACTACATTGTTAGGATACTGCATATCTTATAAACAAATTGTTTGATCCAAAAGTGATATATTGTGATGCATGTCCATGTGTGTGTACGTTATATATGTTGAAAGTGTTTATATCCTACCGTAGAAGAATTGTTTAGGATGTATTGCTTGCTAGATGATTTATATGATAGTTTAGTATGAATTGTGATGATAGGTTCAAGCTAGTATAAAGACTATGGGTTGATTGTGATATGTGATGATTACGCATGCTATATTTCTAGAAAAAACACAATCGAAACAATAAATAATAATGTGAAATAAAACATTGTTTGACTAAACTTTTCCCGTCTTGAATGAACCGTTGAGAATGCAAACAAATTGAGTATTTTTCAATTGCAACAAAAACAACCCTAATGCAATTTGTATGACCTTATAATCAACCCAAAACAATAAGTAATAAATCAAAACAAGACATCGAAATTTTAGCGTGGAAAACCTCTCAAATCAAGAGTAAAAACCATGGGACTACTAGAGCCGATTCAAACAATCTATCACCAATATTTCAACAATACAAAGTCTTCTCTAGGTGAACTAGATGAATACAATAATCATCATATACTTGGAGAAAACAACTTCAAGTATAGATGAAATCAAACAACAAATTGAATAGAAGAAATATCACCAAAACTGTTATTATCCAATAGCAAATATATGTGTTGTTTCCTAAGGCATCAGAGATGATAACAACAGTCTAACCGGACAAAACGAGGGATGGGATATTAGGAAATCGCTCTTCAAAAATCATAGAAAACGGACCGTTGGATCTTTGAAAAATTACATAAAGCTATAGGTGTATCCAAAAAAAAGGAAATGAGAAACTCTTTTATTGCTTTTACTCTCTATTTTTGGAACTCTTTGGCTATAAATACGTGATTAATAAAAATAATTAGAGATCACAAAACATTTTTTTTTAATTTTTTATGAAAAAATTGCATGTTTTTAAATAAATTCGTTGTTTTTTTTTTTTTTTTGAAATTTTTTTTTTTTAAAAAGCTGATTTTTTATTTTTTATTTTCAACGAATTTATTAAAAAACCTGCGATTTTTTTATAAAAAAAATTTAGAAAAAAAGTTTTGTAATCTTTAAGTATTTTTTTATGCGTTTTTATGATTTTTAGGGTTTTTTGTTTTCCAAATAACCCTTCTATATATATATATATATATATATATATATAACATGTGCTAAATAAAATTGGGTCGGGTTCAAAAAACCCAAGAGAAACGCAACAATTGGTAACTCGTTTCCCTCATGAACTGGTGTATATATTTACTAAGCACCTGGGGAGAACTCATTCAAGTGTGTTTACCTCTTAGTTCTCGTCCTTTTCAGAGTGTAGTTAGAGTTTCTTTATGATTTTTCCTATTGCAACTTTGTGATTGTGATTGATTGAGAGTTTTGTTGTGAGCTGTTTCGTCTGTAAGAGTATTTGTTTATTGAATTCTATACTTTTTCACATGGTAATAGGAGCTGTTTTTTGAGATCTTTCAAATCGTTTAGAAGTTTCTCTAGGATATCAGTAGGATTTTACCATGTATTTAGTAGCAATGTAAATACTCCATTCAGTTTAGCTGAAATTGTGATTTTTTTTTTCCAACTTTTAATCCCAATAGCAAAGTTGAGTCTGATCCCAATATCTTGTTTATTTGATGTTGCATTTTATAAGATTCGATATTCACGAGACACGAAGGCGTGCTCTGTAATGTTGTTTAATGTTATTTATGTGGAATTTTGCATGTTTTTTGTTAGGAATAAGGAAATATAATTTGCTTATACATTTGTATAAGCCATATATTTCCTATGATTTTTTTTTTTTAATTTGCTTATACTTTTGGCAAGATAAATATTTTTTTCTTAATAATGTTTTTTCTGGAAGTGAATATAATTTTTAATTTGATGCATTGTGAATTCCAATAATACCACACAAAGGGCATTTTACATCATCTCAAAACCAATTTGCTTATACTTTTGGCTAGATATAAATATATTTTTTCATAATAATGTTCTTTTTGATGTAAATACTATTTTTAATTTGATGCATGGTGAATTCTAGGGCTGTGCGAAAAACCGCACAAACCGCACCGCATAATGCGGTGTGGTTTGCGGTTTGTATTTATAAAACTGCGGTTCAAACCGCATCGCACCGCACTGCATGTTATATATATATATATATATATATATATATATATATATATATATATATATATATATATATATATATATATATATATATATATATATATATATATATATATATATATATACTTTTTTTTCTTTACTTTGTTACAACTTCAAATCACGATTTAGAAATGACGTAGATAAATATTTTTCTTATAATAACCAAATATCTATAACGTAATATTAAATGACTATTAGATCAAGATCTCATGGTTTACAAGAATATAACAACTATAACCGCAATATAAAGCAATAACAATGATACTTACAAAATTATAGTAGCATGAGTCACAATTTATTAAAAACGATTTAAGTCAAAATTTGTATTTGTTTTTATAAAATGAAAGCAATCAATTTTTTTAAACAGGTCAGGTTTTTGGTTTTTTGATAGATTTAATGTTGAACAACTCATCCAACTGCACAAACGGCAACTAAACCGCATAAACCGTCCGCATCAAATCGCACCACATCATGCGGTTTTGAACATCTGTGGTGCGGTTTGCGGTTTCTAAAATATTCAAACTGCATATGCGGTGCGGTTTGAGATTTTGACTCGAAACCGCACCAAACCGCACCGCGAAATGAATATAATTTTTAATTTGATACATTGTGAATTCCAATAATACCACACAAAGGGCATTTTACATCATCTCAAAACGAATTTGCTTATACTTTTGGCTAGATATAAATATATTTTTTCATAATAATGTTCTTTTTGATGTAAATACTATTTTTAATTTGATGCATGGTGAATTCTAAGTTCTAACAATGCCTCGTAAAGGGCATTTTACATAATCTCAAAACCATGGTTCTAGGGTTGAGGTCTAGGCAAATAAAAGGCGGTTTAGTCCAAATAAATTATTAGACTCTATATGTAGAAAAATTAAATTGTTTGTTACTTTTTATGTTTTCAAATGTTCCTACCCAATAAAATTATAATAAAGGTCATCATTCAATATTTGTTTAAATAACTTATTAAAGCTATATTAAAAATATATCAAATAAAATTAAATTGAATGGTGATTTGTCATAATTTTAATGTGTAGGAATAATTATAGGCATAAAAAATAGGAGGTAATTTAATTTCTCCTGAATGTAATATGTTTTGTTCAGGTGCATACTTACTTATTATACATATAATTAAACAATCTTTAAAGTTTAGAAGAAAAAAAAACAATTATTTTTATGTAGTTTGTAAACATCAAAAAACAAAATTTATTTGTTTATTTATTTTCTTTTTCAAACTAGAAACGTTTAGTCCAATTCTTCTTTTGCGCATATAGTCTGTAGACGTTTTACCTCTTCAAACAAGCATGTTTTGTAAAAGAACAAATAGTTCACATATCAAACAAGGTGTAAGTTCAATGAACCTATAAACGATTATCGTGATCATTTAATTTTACTTACTATACACTGCATTTGCTTTACAAACAAATAACTTTTGTATATCTAATGCCATATGGAAACTAACACTCTTACTTCTCTGGAGCAGACATGCCATCAACTCTAGACTCATGCAACTTCCTCTTGTAGCAGCCGATACGGTTGATCAGAGTCGCCATTTTCAACTTTTGGTAACTCATTCAAATTCTTCTCCCTATAAAACCAAATAAAATTTCATAAGACATTATATCACATGACAAGACATGACAAGAAAGAATAACATAGGACTAAAATAGACAGTATATTACATGACAAGACATGACAAGAAAGAATAGCATAGGACTAAAATAGACTAGACAAGACAACACAGACTAGAAGGGACTGGACAAGCTTTGTAATGTTATTTAGACTACTTTCAATGACATTCATGTCTTTTTGTCCTACTGACATCAGTCTGAATCCAGGTTTCAGTACAAACTGTTATGTCATGTCATTTAGAGTCATAGTGGAAGAAGACTTACGTTTTTGAATATATGACAAGACCAATACCAACGAGTAAAAACGAGACGTAGTATAGCCAGTCCACCTGCAACGAAAATATGGTAAAAAAAATGGGAACATTAAAACAAGTTAAATGATTTCTACTTGTGGATTTGGAGAGATTACCTTTTGATGGTATAAAAATACACGAATGACCACTGCCCACATATCGGCTGTGAGTAACGAGAGATTAAATAGTGTGGCTCCACTAGCCTGCATAAATTCTACCATTTTTATAACAACTGAATATATAAGGTTTTTGTCTTTTTTTTTTACTTTTTATGGAATGTTTAACGAACCTGTAGAACAAGGGGCGTCAAAGAAAAGAACATAAAGCCTGATACCCCATAACCAGCAAAGGTCAAGATCTAAAAGATCAAATCATGCTTTAAAAGATGGAGTAGAAAAAGATCGAAAAAAGCGCAAAGTTTTAGGGTGTGTTTGGTTGTGTAAAACTGTTTTCATTTTCTAGAAAACGTTTTCAAAAATAGAGTTGAGTTTTCGTTCTCAGTTTTTAATGAAAATTTTATAAAACGCGTTGGGGAGTTTTCATTTTCCATTTTAAAAATTTAGAAAACTTTGGAAAACTGTAAAAATCACTTTTCTAATTTACATACAAATTGAAAAAAATTTCTTGGAAAATGTTTGAAAACTGAATCAACCAAATGCGTTTTCAAAGTTTTCATTTTCATTTGAAAATTTTCATGGAAAACTAGAAAACTTCCCACAACCAAACGCACCCTTAGTTACAAACAAAAAAAAGACCCCATTTGTCACTCAGGCCAGGGCAATATACAACTGATGTCAATAGGACAAAAATTGAAATTTTGGGAAAAAGACGTAAAAGCCCTTCTCATCTTCGTTATCAAAATAGCCCTAGAAAATTGGTCCAATCGGGTCCCATCCTATTTAACAAACGCAAAATAAAAGACAATCACTTACAACTTCCGGAGACCAAGATATGGATTCAATATTCTTCCTCTCAAAAAATATCCTAAGGAATTGTTATGGAATACAAAGTGTTGTACTTCCTCAAAAAAGATTTGGGTGTTTATAATGAAATGAGAAAAATAGCCACTTTTATAAGCCTTAAGTGGGCCATGAATCGATAGTAACAGAAACTTAAATCCTACTTTTAACATAAAAGGATACATCTCAACTATGCTCACAAGCATTCCAAATAAACCAAGCATCGTTAGTACTTCAATCCGATCAACTTTCTTAACACAAAACTCCTGCATATTTAATAGATGATACAATACAACCGTTTCAGTAAGCTTATATGTTATCAGGGTGTTTGGAGACATGTTGCACTGCGTTTGATGTGCATTGGACTGCAACTAGGATTGCGAGTGACGTCAATAAAACAAAACTGACAAATGTTTTGTCCCACATAAAAAGATAGGACTGGGGACACGGACTCATCTCGATCTCTTGTAAGTGCAAAAGACGTAAATGCCCTCCTCATCCTGATCACGGAAAATAGTTGTATGTAGAAATGGAAACTATACGACTAACCTCTCCTACATTACTCAATGCAAAAAAGCATGTCCCTGCAATGACTAGAATATCACCAAGAATAGGATTCCGGCCGCTTGAACCACCCACTCCGGAATCGGAAAGTAGCACTAAAAATAGGCCGGAAACACAAAGAGCCGCCCCGAAAAACTGCCATAATGAATACTTTGTGCCAAGAAATATCCAAGTGAGAATTATCACCCAAACAACTGTTGAGCAATCAAGCATTGTCACGCTTGTAATTGATGAAAATTGGTATGCGGTATTAACTGCAATGAGTGCAAAAATCATTGATTAGTTATAATATTGTAAAATTATATTCGTGGGGTTTTACTAATTCATTGAATTCAAATGGGGTTTCGATCAAATTGTCTTTTTTGTTGGAGAAATAATAAATCTTGTAACATCGTGTACATTTTTTTTCCTATTATAGCATTTTACTCTCTCGAGTCTACCCAATTATAGAAATGTCATCCAAATGGATATCTAGATTTTTCATTTAATAAGAAGAATGTTGTGGTGGGTAAGAATCAAAACTACAATGCATAGTAAAATAAAGAAATGAAAGTAGATTGCTATTGTACACAAATAAATAAAAGTACTTTGCTATATTTTTTTATTTAGCCAAAGTAAATCCAAGACTATATGACTTACCAAGATAACTGCCTTGCACATCTACAAATCCTAAGAGAACATACCAATACCAAGAAATCTGCAAATCTCAATCAAGATTCATCACAAACACAAAACAAATAATCACAACACTTTATTTTGAACAGGAAGAAGATACACAGATTCAGATCCAGAGAAACACAAGTTGCAAATGTAATAATTTAAGTTATTTTCAGACTTACCTTTAGCTTTTGACGACGATAGAGTAAGACACTTCCGAAAACCAAAGTTGAAGCAAAATAAGAGAAAAATGCTAACGTAAAGGGTGCATTAACGCCTACAAAGAAAAAAAATCAGATAAACCCTTTGAATCGATTCATTAGAAACATGAAATTTGTAGATGGAAATTAAAGTTTAATTTAACCTAGATTAGCAGATAAAGACGAACTGAAGCTCATAAGCGCCATTGAAAACGACACCGATTGACCCAATAACACCACATACAACACCCTCCAAAACCCATCGGATTTTAGACTGCTCATGGGGGAATTCATATCAGTGTAGCTCAGTGAAACTCGTCAATGAAATTCAGTTGTATTTCGAGGAAATCTTCGAAACCCAATTGGGAAGAAAAATATCTTATCTTTTATCGAATTATGTCGATTGTATAATTGGGCATCGATTTTCTCAATGGGTTGTTGGGGCTTCTCTAATTAATGGGTTATTGAAGTAGTGAGTAATGGCGGGAGTGTAGATTCTCCGGAGGACTGGTGGCTGTACCAAACGATCGGATCGGCACGTGCTAGTGCTACTTTCCGCTTCATCATATCACGACGAAGGCACTTCGCAAAGTTTTGGAGATCGTTAGATCGTTGTGCCAAATTTTTAACTTTATAATCTGACCGATTAATTTAATATTATTATTTTTGTAAATTCCATCAACGTTTATCTATAAATAAATAAAGAAAGAAAAAGTAATGTGTTCAGTAATTAAGTTTAAAAAAATGAAATAAAATACTTAATTATTTTTTTTCTATTTTTCTCGTATGTTATATTAAATATTTTATATATAAATTTGTAACTTTTTAAGTTTACTGTCAAATATAGAAAATAATATAAGTGTAAGTGTATATTAATAGTTGATTAAATAAATAAGGATAAAATACATGTTAACATAATATTATTTTATCTTTTGATTTTTATGTTTAAGGGTGTAAACGAGCCTAGTATGATCAAGCTCGAGCTCGGCTCGTTTAATTTTGAAGAATCTCGAGCTCGAGCCCAAGCTCGATTCGAGTCTTAAAATGAAGATCGAGCTCGACTCATGAACAATTTATTGAGCTCGCGAACCTAAACGAGCATATATATATATATATATATATATATATATATATATATATATATATATATATATATATATATATATATAGCATCATTTGAGAATTCATAGTTTCCCGAAAACTCGGGAACTAAACAAGAATCGTTAGATTAAAATAATAAAAGGCTAAGATGCATTGTGGTAGTTTTATAAATACTTGGTAAAAAGAAGACACGGGGGCATCTAATTAGAAGGAACCAGGGGCGTTTCAGGGATAACATCAACCCCACCCTCTTTCTCTTTCTCTATCTCCCCCTTCGTCCCGCATTTCTCTCCAGATCGATTGTAGAAATCGATTTGTAACGCTACAACCATCGATAGTTTATCTGCTGCCACCAGTCTCCTATGGAATTACACCTACAATCGCTCACGACAATAATGAAATCGATTTATACAATCAGCGGATCTTCATCACTTTCCTCCAGCCTTCATGTTTCATCCAAGCAATCAGTACAATCGATTTCTTCAGATCACATGTTGTTGAACGTCGATTCCACTTGTATTCTCACTGATCACGTCTTCGGCAAGGTCCGTGAACTCGACCTTGCTCAATCTCGCGTAAATGAAACCCTAAGCTTCTCGTTGGAGCTCTTAAAGCTCGTAAGAACGACATTCCTGTGAAGGTTACTCCTCCATTTATAAGTTCAATTTCGATTCTGATGCGATGTTTGGAAATTGTGAAAGTTTGATTCGTTTTTTGTTTTTGGTTTATGATATGGATTTTGTAGACTTTATTGACGATATGCGAGGGTCGTGAAGGTGCAGAGCTATCAGATGGAGATGTATTGCTTTTCCCTGAAATTGTTAAGTACAGGTAATCTACGACTCAGGGTTGAGTGAATGAATTGAGTCCGTCAGCCTCCGAATTGACCTCAAACACGAACTCTTTGACTGTTGATAATTATAAAGGAAGGTTACATCAGATTGAAGATTCAGCGAAGGTAACCTCCGTTCTTCTTTATCTGTTTCGTCTTGTTTTGTTTGATTCATTTTTTTTCTATTTTCTCTCAAATTGATTGTATCTGCATGTTGTTCCGAGCTAGTAGTTATATGTTATCATCTACAGTGTGATTTACGTTTATGTTCCTTATTCGACTCTTGATTTGAGATTTTTTGTTTTTGTTTCCTACAGAGACCCTAACCAACTGGAGTTGTGTTAGGCGTGTCAAACCCAACAAATAAAGGGGTACAATAGACTCCAAATACGCTGCTTTAATGCAGTAAAAAGTAGTACAAGGCAAGCAGGGTTGAACCACAGAGACACGGGACAAAAGTCTATACCCCGTTGCGCAAGGTACTTTGATCACAAGAAGGGAGATTTGTTTGCAAAAGTGAAATAATAAAATAACAATCAACTTTGGAACATGTAGAAAATGAAATAGATTTGTAAACAAGTTGTAAAAGTGCTTCCAGTTCTAGTTCTCAATGTTGTTGTTCAACTTGATTATGAGTTGATGTAATTCAATATTGCTATTCTAAGCTGGTACTGAAAGATATTAACACGGTCTAATACCTCTCGCTTGTCAAATTATCTAACCAAAATACGCTCTTTGACTAGACCTGGCTTCACTAATTCAACCTAAACACGCTCTTAGATTGTATTGAAAAACCGCATTAAGTTTTGTACAAGCTTCCCAACAATGTTCATTTCTTCTCATACGCTCGGAAGTGTGAAAGCATGTGATATATGTTTTACAATAGAAAACTTATTGCTTGTTACCAATTATTAACTTAATAGAACGATTAGGTGCCCTAAAAGTTAATTAACTCCACAAAAACTCAATTCATGAAAATGGCCAATCAAACACAAATCAAATTTAGGGTTCTAGTTTAAACAAAAACATAATCACTAGAATAGAATCACAAATCAAACATCAAATCATATGCTTCAAGTCAAGCAATCAACATGTTCTGAACAAGAACTAGAAACTAGGGTTCTTAGCCACACATGGCTAAGAACAAATCAAGCAAGAAATAAGATGGAAAAATGTGCAATTACAACTTACAAATACTAGAAATAATGTTTCCAAATGATTAATGATCAATCCCTTGCAATAACCTTCGAAATCCCCTCTCAAAATGTGCTCTGGTAAGTTGTGTGTGTGTAAAACTGGCCCTTAACCCGTAATATGAAAGGCAGGAAAAATTGCCAAAAGTTGGTTTCTGGGTCGAACACGGCCCGTGTTGGACTTAGAGTAAAACTGACACGGCCCGTGTTCAGCATGGTCAACAGCTCCCATTTTGGTCAACACGACCCGTGTTGGACATAGAGTAAAACTGACACGGCCCGTGTTCAGCATGGTCAACAGCTCCCATTTTGGTCAACACGGCGCGTGTTGATTTTGCAGTGTAAATCCAACACGGCCCCTGTACGCCTCTGGCTCCGAATCCAAACTTGATTTTTCTAACTTTTTCGTTCTTCGCCCGATCATCCCGAAATCTTCACCAATGCTTCCCGGCACCTCCCAAAGTGCATTCCAAGCTCCGATTTACCTGGAAAAGACATGAAAATGTGCAAATAAGGTTGTTCTAGACACTAACATGAATTATGATGAAATGTAAGACAAATGAAGGACAATTATGCTAAATAGATGCATAAGAAGGGATTAAAATATGTGCAAAATGGTGCACAAAATGCACCTAAAAAATCTCCCCAAGCTTAGACCTTTCTTGTCCCCAAGAAAGAACAAGAATCAGACAAAACAGGATGATTTTAGATGGCAAAAAGAAACATAGAGCGAAAAGGGACAGAAGGATCCTAAAGGCTAGGAATGAATGCATGCAATGAAAACCATGAAAAAGAAAGAAAAAAAATGTACAAAAGCACTAAAGAAGAAAAATGTACCAAAAAGAAGTTTAAGACACAAGTAAATCATCTATATAAGTACGATCAGGCTTTACATAAATGTGGCTACAATCAGTAATACCTAGGCAACCATCCTGCTTCCTTCCACTTATCACAGACTCCCAAAGTGAGGAAGACCCGAAACGATGTAACCTAATAACCCAACCATAGTTTTATTTAAACTTCATACATTAATTAGCTTTATAGGCGAAAATAACAGAGTTCGGATCTCATGTCCTTAAGACTAGATGGTCAAGAATCAGAATCGACGCATCCTTAAGAACTCGTCACGGCGAATCAGCTTTTGCTGAAATAGTGAGCCCACCCGAAGGGGCCCAGCTCCTATGCTTTCACTTTTTCGAGAGCCACAAGTATCATATCACACAGTTCTTCATTCGCCAGATTTGACTTTGAGGCGGCTTTTGATTTTTGATTGACTTGGATTTGTATCTTCATTTTGAGCTTTGAATTCTTCAATCAACTTTTGAATTTCTGAAAGTTTCTTCGATTAAGTGCATCTTTTTTTTTGGGTACTGGATATGATAGTTGTACCCATTCTTCTTTCTTGACTATGTGGATCTGATACTTAAGCTCTCTATTACCGCGAGGGTAACGCGTGTCAACAAATAGGTTCGCGTTCTGTGGGTCCAGAGTTGTTGATAAAAATTCTTTTTAAACATTCAGAAGCAAATCATCCTAAAGTTGTTATTACCGCCCACAAAACGTTTTTGTATGCCATATTTTTTTATTATCTAAGGCTGGGGTCTTGAATCACGGTGTTTGGGTCCCCTAGTTATGATAGTTGATTCTACACTTCCGGTAACTATCCGGTCACTTTAGTATTTTTTTTTCATTTAAGTTCTCGATTTCCCACTTCATGGAGCTATTGTATGTAAAGAATGTCATCATCTCGTACTCTTTTTTTTTTTTTTTTGAAAATGCATGCATGAATATGAAATGCAAAACTGATAAAATGCAAAAACTTGAAATAAAAACTTATTATTATTATTATTATTATTATTATTATTATTATTATTATTATTATTATTATTATTATTATTATTTGAATGATGATGATGATGCATGAATGAACCTAAATGCATGAATGAACCTAGTGTACAACTCTACCCCTCCCCAAGCTTAAAGATAAGCATCGTCCCCGATGCTCGGAGAGGACGGAACAACCTGTTACGGAGGAGGAGACGGGTGGTGCACGGTTGGGTAAGAGTCCAAACAATCCCAAGTGCACACAAATTGAATTTTTAAGCAAAATATGGACAATTAAAGATATGGAAAGAATTTACCGAATCGTTCTTGGAGTCTTGCAGTTGGTGGTGAGAACCTCCAATTCAACCTCCCAAAGCTTGCCTACATGAAGTATCAAGTCCAAAAGCACAAAATAAATTGTGAAAATTTCGGACCTAGGGGTTCTTGGAAGAGAGAAATTGTTTTGGGGGTGAGTTATGGGTGTATGGAGTGGTAAAAACTGATTTTTATACTGAAAACACATTTGTTCTGCAGTACAAACACGGCCCGTGTTCTTTTAGTGTAAAATCACACGACCCATATTAGGGGTTTAAAATTTTGAAAATGGTTGAACACGGACCATGTTGGGCATAAGGGAAAAATGACACGGGCCGTGTACCCCTCTGACTGCGAAAATGTTTGCCTCGCTTGAACACGACCCGTGTTCAATATAAGGCAAAAATGAACACGGGCCGTGTACGGCTCTGTTTGCCACTTCCCACTTTTTGAACCCAAAAAATTTCCCTCTCATTCAAATGAAATGGTTTTGCATCCTGAGGTCTATTTGGTGATTTAAAAACATGCTTAAATGCATTTGGAACATTAAAAACCAAAAAATCAAAGAAATGGAAATGTTTTTAAAGAAAAAGACAAAAATACCTCCGGGTTGCCTCCCAGTTAGCCGCCCTTATTTTAAGTCATTGGCTCAACGTTGCCCCCGAATATGCTTCGTTCTAAGTATGTGGGCCTCTCCAGCACATCAATCTTCTTGCCACCTCCTTTAACGGAACCTTCAACCTTCCTTTGGCTTTCTTTTTGTGCATAAACCAAAAAGGACTTAACTCTTTAATATCAGAGATTGTCCACTCAATCCTTTTTTGGTATTTGTTCGGCGGGGTTATCAACTCACTCTCTTCCTTCTTCGATAGTTTATTTGAGTTGATGACCGGTTGAGTGCTCTCCTTCTCGACATGTATTAGCTTTAAAGGGTCCGGTGGAGGTTTTGCTCCTGGATCTTGTGCTTGTTCCACAGGTGGAAGGAATTTGGCTTTCGTGTTAGGTGGCTTGGGTTTCATATCATCAGTCCTTATATGCTTCTTGTCATCAATAAACTCCAAAATCTCCAGCACCTCATTATTCATATCGAACTCCTTTGCAATCTCCTTGGCTTTGTCCCTGTCTAGTTTTTGTGACAAAACTAACTCCAGAAATTCATTGTTAGACAAATTTAAGCCCTTTTTAGTTGAGGGCTGGATCAAATTCACAAGATTGACAGACTGAACATCTGAAGGAACCTTTTTTGCTTCATGAACATTGAAGTTGATAACTTCACCATCAAATTCCATAGTTAAAGTTCCATTGTAGACATCAATTTTTGTTTTAGAAGTTTTAAGGAAAGGTCTACCCAAAATTATGGAACTTGAACTTGGAGAGTCATCATCTCCCATATCTAAGACATAAAAATCAGTCGGGAAAACAAATTCATCAACTTGCACTAACACGTCCTCCAATACACCTTTTGGATGTACCAAAGACCGGTCAGCAAGTTGGATGATCACACCGGTTTTGCTCAATGTTCCTACACCAATTGATTTAAAGATAGAATATGATAGGAAATTTATGGATGCACCTAGATCAAGCATGGCTCGAGGTACATAAAGATTCCCCAATTTGCATGCCATGGTAAAGACATTGGGATCATTGCACTTTGGGGGCATCTTTTTTTGCAAAACTGCAACATTTTCCCCAACTTTTACGATTTGGTTTCCTTTCAATTTCTTTTTAGATACACAAAGATCCTCAAGGAACCTTGCATACCTGCTTGATGGCCTCGAGGAGTGGGATGTTAATGTGAACTTTCTGGAACATTTGCATAATCTCACTCTCCCCCCGTTCTTTCTTTGTTCTATTTATTCATTTGGGGAATGGAGCAGGTGTGGCTTTAGACTCAATGACGAAGGGCTTCTTTTCAGTTGTTTTATCTTCCTTCTTCTCTTCTTTGGTTGCCTCTTCGACCACTATTTCTTCTTCTTCTTGACCAACCGACACTTTTGGACTATTGTAGCTCTTTCCGCCTCTCAAAGTGATGGCACACACGTTGTGCCTTGGATTCGTTTCAGTTTGGGCGGGCAACTTTCCTTGAGATTCTAGTTTGCTTATAGAAATAGCAAGCTGTGAAACTTGTTGCTCTAAGTTCTTTATACTTGCTTTTGTGTCTTGTTGGAGAGTTTGGGTGCTGGTGGCCAAACTCTTCACTATGTCCTCTAAGGACATACCTGATGAACTCGTTTGTTGAGGAGGGTTTTGTGGTTGCCTTGGCTGGAAGTTTTGTGGTGGAAAGGTGGTCTTTGTTGGTATTGATTTGGTTGACTTGGTTGATAACTTCCGTATTGATTTCCTCCCCAACCTTGATTGTTGTTCCATCTTTGGTCGCCCCGTGGCTGATTGTATCCTCTTTGATTTGATCCGGAATAACCTCCCATGGCTTTTGATTCTTCATAATCCTCATCTTGAAGTTGAGGGCACATGTCAGTTGGGTGCCCTACTTGAGTACAAATACCGCAAGGGCGGGGTGTGGGCTGCACACCTTTATCTTTGGCTAGCATCATAACCACTTTCGTAAGCTCGGACAATTAAGCTTCAATTTGAGGAGTCTAGACTTCCTTTACACCTCGAGGTGCATCCGTGTACCATTCTTCATCATGGGTTGAATGTTTAGAATCTTCATCCATATTCTTGATTAAGTTGCGGATTTCGGTTAGAGTCTTATCGGGAAAAGATCCGCCACTCGAAGCATTAAGAAGCCTTCTTTCCATTGGGGTCATTCCTTCAATGAAATATTGGAGGAGTTGGTACTCGGTAATTCCATGCTTGGGACAACGGGCACAAAAGCTTTTTAAACCTCTCCCAATATGTATGAAAGGCTTCTCTCTTGTGTTGTTTGATCCCAATTATCCCTCTTCTTAGGGCTGATGCTTTCATTTCTGGGAAGTATTTGTCTAAGAAGAGGCATGCAAGGTCTACCCATGTGTTGACCGTCCCCAGTGGGAGGTCATAAAGCCAATCTTTTGCTGAGTCTTGCACTGCAAAGAGGAATGCCCTAAGCTTAATTTGGTCCTCCGTGACATTGTGTGGTTTCATTCCAACACACATAACATGACACTCTGTGAGGAGCTTGTGGGGATCTTCATTTTATGATCCTCTAAAAGTTGGGAGGAGGTGGATAAGACCGGATTTTAGTTCAAGGTTTGTGGCTGCTGGATAGGTGATGCAAAGAGGTTGTTGAGTAACCTCTTGCCTCGCCCATTGGCAAAGGGTTTGTTCGGGTGGTGGGTTTGGAGGTGGATTCCCTCCATGGTTATCTCCCATGGTATGAGTAGGAGTTGAGGTTTATGCGGTAGTAGTGTTTGAGATAGTGTGAGTAGGCGAAGACGGTGGAGTGGTATTTTTAGGCGAGGATGGTTGCGATGAGAGTGAGAGACTTTCTGTTTCTGATGTGGATACACTTGATAGGGGTAAGTCCTCCCAAATGTTGATGACCGGAGGAGTAGATGACGAAGAAGTCCCGGAAACCGGTTGCCTCTTACAAAGCTTGGCTTGATCCGTATTCTCCTTGCAGTCTTCTCTATCTCTGGATCAAGTGGCAATTGTGTACCTGTACGAAAAGATCTTGGCATAAAACTATTAGTAACACCGTGTCCCCGACAACGACACCAATTTGTTAGGCGTGTCAAACCCAAAAAATAAAGGGGAACAATAGACTCCAAATACGCTGCTTTAATGCAGTAAAAAGTAGTACAAGGCAAGCAGGGTTGAACCACAGAGACACGGGAAAAAAGTCTATACCTCGTTGCGCAAGGTACTTTGATCACAAGAAGGGAGATTTGTTTGCAAAAGTGAAATAATAAAATAACAATCAACTTTGGAACATGTAGAAAATGAAATAGATTTGTAAACAAGTTGTAAAAGTGCTTCCAGTTCTAGTTCTCAATGTTGTTGTTCAACTTGATTATGAGTTGATGTAATTCAATATTGCTATTCTAAGCTGGTACTGAAAGATATTAACACGGTCTAATACCTCTCGCTTGCCAAATTATCTAACCAAAATACGCTCTTTGACTAGACCTGGCTTCACTAATTCAACCTAAACACGCTCTTAGATTGTATTGAAAAACCGCATTAAGTTTTGTACAAGCTTCCCAATAATGTTCATTTCTTCTCATACGCTCGGAAGTGTGAAAGCATGTGATATATGTTTTACAATAGAAAACTTATTGCTTGTTACCAATTATTAACTTAATAGAACGATTAGGTGCCCTAAAAGTTAATTAACTCCACAAAAACTCAATTCATGAAAATGGCCAATCAAACACAAATCAAATTTAGGGTTCTATTTTAAACAAAAACATAATCACTAGAATAGAATCACAAATCAAACATCAAATCATATGCTTCAAGTCAAGCAATCAACATGTTCTGAACAAGAACTAGAAACTAGGGTTTCTTAGCCACACATGGATAAGAACAAATCAAACAAGAAATAAGATGGAAACATGTGCAATTACAACTTACAAATACTAGAAATAATGTTTCCAAATGATTAATGATCAATCCCTTGCAATAACCTTCGAAATCCCCTCTCAAAATGTGCTCTGGTAAGTTGTGTGAGTGTAAAAATGGCCCTTAACCCGTAATATGAAAGACAGGAAAAACTACCAAAAGTTGGTTTCTGGGTCGAACACGGCCCGTGTTCAGCATGGTCAATAGCTCCCATTTTGGTCAACACGACCCATGTTATACATAGAGTAAAACTGACATGACCCGTGTTTAACATGGTCAACAGCTCCCATTTTGGTCAACACATCCCGTGTTGATTTTGCAGTGTAAATCCAACACGTCCTGTGTACGCCTCTGGCTCCGAATCCAAACTTGATTTTTCCAACTTTTTCGTTCTTTGCCCGATCATCCAGAAATCTTCACCAATGCTTCCCAACACCTCCCAAAGCGCATTCCAAGCTCTGGTTTACCTGGAAATGACATGAAAATGTGCAAATAAGGTTGTTCTAGACACTAACATTAATTATGATGAAATGCAAGACAAATCAAGGACAATTATGCTAAATAGATGCATAATAAAGGACTAAAATATGTGCAATATGGTGCACAAAATGCACCTAACCAGTTGGTATTATTTGTTGTTTTTGTTAAATAGACATCTTGAATTAATTGGTTGTATGTGGTATTTGAATTAATTGGTTGTATGTATATTTGTTTTAAATTGGTGATTAGGTTTATATCTATTACTCTATGCCATTTGCTTATGCTAATATGTGCATATGAAACATAATTTGGCATAAAAAGTGTTATCAATATTCGTTTTGTAGCGATCGTTTTCCGAGGTATAAATTTATTTAAATCCTCAAGTTTTATTTGGGCTATTATAGAATTATATATGGGAATGGGATTTTGTTTTAGGCCAAATTATAGCCTGCCCATAAGCAGTACGCGAGGCATAACCCGCTGTACGCAGGGCGTAAGGTTTAAATGAAACGCGTGGATGAGAGGCGTACGCGCAGCGTACCATAGTGTACACCCAGTGTACGTGGCCAAGGGAAAAACCCTAATTTTAGGGTTTGAGATGTATTTAAACCCCATTATAGCCTCCCATTTGGCCTCCTCACTTATCACTCACCCCAGAGAAACCCTAGTTCGTCCCTTTTGCTCCTTGCTTGTATGTGTTTGATCTTTGAGCTTATTTTTGTGAAGAAGAAGAAGAAGAAGAGAAGTGGAAGAAGGAGAACTTCAGTACCTTAAGCTCATAGATCTAGGATCATTCCTTCATTTGGCATTCAAAAGAGGTATAAAGCTTTCAACTTTCCTCTTGTGAGTTTAGATCTAGGAGTTTTGGAAGTTTGGACCTTTTTAGGTCCAAAGGAGGGACCTTTATCTTACAACTTCGTTTTTGGAGCTTAGGATTGCTATCCTTGAAGCTCAAGTGTCCCCATAGCAGTAAAGTTTTGATCTTTGAGGCTTATTTGGAACCATGCATAAGATCTAGTTGGTTTTATGGAAGTAGAATGTTAATTGTGAGAGTTTGAGCCTTTATGAGACTTGTAAGCCATCAAGTAAGCAACTTTATGGCTTAAGTTGTTGAATAAGCTTAGCATCTGGAATTGTAGCTTCTGGATCGGATTATTAAGCACTTAATGAAATGTTGGATTAACAGGGCTGTACGCTGGGCGTACAAGGAAGTACACGCCGCGTACAGGCCACCAGCCAGTAGGCTTAGCGTACCTTGGTGTACGCCACGCGTACGCCACCAGTTTGGGCTTCGAGTGTTGGGCCTCGGTGTGGGCCTATTATGGGGCCATAGATGGACTTAGAAGGGATTGAGGTTTGGACCATGTTGGGTCCCACACCATAGTAGGGGTAAAATGGTCATTTTACCCATAGAGGAATCCCTATTCTGATTTAGTATTAATTTCCCTTTATAGGTGGGAAGCAGCCGGAGCAGCCGTCAGGGATTTCTTATTCAGGATTACAGCAGTCAGCGTCACGAGGTGAGTTTCCTTTCAGTAGGAACGGGTCTAAGGCCACAATGCCGGCCCATCTAACTAGCAGTAGTTTCCGGACTTCGGTCCGACGCAGTAGTTAGGATGTTTGATGCCTTCGTGGCTCAGACAGGTTTTATGGATTATGTGTTCCGGGCTACGGCCCGATGCAGTATGCAGTTTATGTGTTCATGCTAGTTGATATGTTTATGCTATGCTATGTTATTCTCAGTCAGTTCCGGACTTTGGTCTGATGCAGGGGACAAGGTCCCAGTCAGTTCCGGACTTCGGTCTGATGCAGTTTCCGGACTTCGGTCTGACGCAGAGGGCAAGGCCCTGGTTAGTTCCGGACTTCTGTCCGACGCAGTTTCCGGACTTCGGTCTGATGCAGAGGGCAAGGCCCTGGTTAGTTCCGGACTTCGGTCCGATGCAGTTTCCGGACTTCGGTCTGATGCAGTGGGCAAGGCCCAGTATGTGTTATTATGTTATTGTATGGTATGTGGTAGTTTGGGGGAGCTCACTAAGCTTTGTGCTTACAGTTTTAGTTTTGGTTTCAGGTACTTCCGCAAGTAAAGGAAAGAGCTTGGGTTGATGGCATCGCACACACCACGACTTCAGTTTGTCCTGGGAGTTGTTTTAGCTTTTCATAGATGTGGTTTGATACAGTTTCCTCTTGATACTTTGCTATTGTTTTGAGATATTGACGTACGAGTTTTACTTTATGATAGTAATATGGTGATTTTAGAAATCATTAAACAAAAATTTTTGGGTCGTATTTTGGAACGTTACAAGTTGGTATCAGAGCCTTGGTTTGAGGGATTCGGATACACTTTTGGGTGTGTCTGAACTCAAACTAAGGAAACGGTAAAGATTTTCAAAAGAAAAAAAAATGTTTTCGAAAATGATATTTGAAAAAGAAATTAGAAGAAAGAGGAGTTTTTATAAAAGGAAAAAGGGTTTGGTGTATGCGATCAACCGAGCTCAAGTAAGAACTCCCAAATTACCATACAAGTTATATTATGATTATTTATTTTAGTTTCAGTAGAACAGCATGCTAGAATAGGACTAAAGATCTAGGTGGATGCCTTATGTGCCTGCTATCTGTGTTTCAGCTTTATGAGAATTGCATGCTAGTTTTGAGTATACAGCAGAATGATAGCCTGTTTAGGTTATGCTTGATAGTAGGAGCTTAGCATTGTATGCTAGTATAGTTTCCCATTACGAGGATGGAATTGCTTGAGTAGTCTCCTATGTCTGAATGCTACTTGCTGTATGCTTTGTGGGACTCTAAGTGATGGGAGTTAGCCATTAGGTGAATGTGTCACGTCACATGTGAATATGGTTGAATAATTTGAGAGTGTTAGACTTAGCCCTATTGCGCAGCTCTTCTTTGAGTCTAACTGTTGTAGGGACGAGTCTTCTACTCGAAGGATTATCTGAGCCTCGCCGCATGTGATGGTATTTAGGTGATGGCTAGTTGGCATCGCAAGGAGGCCTTCAACAGTTGAGGACTGGATCGGGTATAGTCAGATAATTCCCTAGGGCAAGCCTAGGATGGGAGTAGCAGAGATCATTAGCAGTATTTGTAACTTGGTGGAGTCAAGGCAGTACTTGAGGAAAGTACGGATAGATGTGGAAGGTAGTGTGGGCCCGTACTACTTGAGGAAAGTATGGAGCAGTGTTGATGCAGCGATGTCGTGTGATAGCCTACGCCTCGAGACAGTTGAAGCCTCACGAGGTTAATTATCCTACTTATGATTTAGAGTTGGGGGCAGTGGTGTTCGCCCTCAAGGTTTGGAGACATTACCTCTATGGGGTCCATTGTACCATCTACACGGATCACAAGAGCTTGAGGTACCTCATGGATCAGCCAAATCTGAACATGAGGCAGAGGCGATGGTTAAATGTGTTGAAGGATTACGACTATGAGATCTTATATCACCCAGGGAAGGCCAATGTAGTGGCCGACGCCCTGAGTCGCAAAGCGGCAGCGGCCCCGATCAAAGATATTTGTTTGAGGATGACTGTGATTACTCTATTGTTGGAGCAAATCAAAGGGGCGCAGGCCGAGGGCCTCAAGGATGAGAGACAGAAGTGTAAGAGGATTGTGGGCCGAGTAGCTTCTTTTGACTACAATAGTCGAGGATTGCTGACTCTTCATGGGAGAGTATGGGTACCGTACTGGGGCGGAGTATGGCAGGTGTTGATGGACGAGGCTCATAAGTCTCGATTTTCCATCCACCCGGGGGCGACGAAAATGTATAGGGATCTTCGACCCGATTATTGGTGGCCCTGCATAAAGCGGGATGTCGCCTGGTATGTGGAGAGGTGCCTGACCTGCAGGAAGGTCAAGGCAGAGCACCAGAGGCCCCACGGCAAGTTGCAGCCGTTAGACATTCCAGTGTGGAAATGGGAGGATATCACCATGGATTTCATCACTAAGCTCCCTAGGACTGCACGTGGGGTAGATTCGATTTGGGTTATTGTGGATCGGTTGACGAAGAGTGCTCATTTTATACCAATCCAGGAGAGTATATCGGCGGAGAAACTAGCCGATATTTATGTGCGAGAGGTTGTGGCACGGCATGGAGTGCCTGTTTCCGTGGTGTCAGACCGAGATGTCCGTTTTACTTCCAGATTTTGGAAACGGTTTCATGACGAGATGGGCACTCGTCTCCATTTCAGCACCGCTTTCCACCCCTAGACGGACGGACAGAGTGAGAGGACGATTCAGACCCTGGAGGACATGCTTCGGGCATGCGTCCTTGATTTCGGTGGCAGTTGGGATACGTATCTTCCGTTAGCTGAATCTTCGTATAACAACAGTTATCATGCGAGTTTTGATCGACCTCCCTTCGAGATGCTATATGGGAGGAAGTGTAGGACCCCGATTTGTTGGGGCGAGGTCGGTCAGCGTGCCATTGGGAGCACCGAAGTGGTGCTCAAGACGACAGAATTGATCCAACAGGTACGCAGTCGGTTGCAGACTGCGCAGAGTCGGCAGAAGAGTTACGCCAACAGGAGGCAATCAGACTTGGAGTTTCAGGAGGGCGACATGGTCCTCCTAAAGGTATCACCTTGGAAGGGTGTCATCAGGTTTCGGAAGAGAGGTAAACTGGGCCCCAGGTTCATTGGTCCTTTTAGGTTTTTGGCCCGGGTGGGTCGGGTTGCTTATCGGTTGGATCTTTCGGCAGAGCTTAGCCAGATCCACAACACTTTCCATGTTTCCCAGTTGAGGAAGTGCTTGGTGGATGAGTCAGCAGTTGTTCCCTTAGAGGGCATTCAGGTTGATAGCAGCCTGAATTATATTGAGAGGCCGGTCGCGATTCTGGATCGGAAGGCAAAGACCTTGAGGAACAAAGTAATTCAACTAGTGAAAGTGCAATGGCAGCACCAGAAGGGTTCAGAGTGGACGTGGGAATCAGAAGAGGAGATGCAGGAGCATTACCCGGAGTTATTTTCAGATTCAATAGCAACAGACTTCGAGGACGAAGTCTGATTCAAGTGGGGGAGAATTGTAGCGATCGTTTTCCGAGGTATAGATTTATTTAAATCCTCAAGTTTTATTTGGGCTATTATAGAATTATATATGGGAATGGGCTTTTGTTTTAGGCCAAGTTATAGCCTGCCCATAAGCCGTACGCGGGGCGTAACCCGTTGTACGCTGGGCGTAAGGTTTAAATGAAATGCGTGGATGAGAGGCGTACGCGTAGCGTACCATAGTGTACGCCCAGCGTACGCGGCCAGGGGAAAACCCTAATTTTAGGGTTTGAGATGTATTTAAGCCCCATTATAGCCTCCCATTTGGCCTCCTCACTTATCACTCACCCCAAAGAAACCCTAGTTCGTCCCCTTTGCTCCTTGCTTGTGTGTGTTTGATCTTTGAGCTTATTTTTGTGAAGAAGAAGAAGAAGAGAAATGGAAGAAGGAGAACTTGAGTACCTTGAGCTCATAGATCTGGGATCATTCCTTCATTTGGCATTCAAAAGAGGTATAAAGCTTTCAACTTTCCTCTTGTGAGTTTAGATCTAGGAGTTTTGGAAGTTTGGACCTTTTCAGGTCCAAAGGAGGGACCTTTTGTTGGATTAATGTCTAAGTCCATAACTATATTTGGTATGTACTTGACCCGACCCGGCATGGTCCATTTGGGTTGCACTTCACCGACACAATTTATATGGATAATCTTTTGAGAATAGTATGTTTATGATTAATATTAATATATTATAAGTTCTAATATATTAATATGGAATCATATTATTTAATTAGTATTGATCAAGAATTAATTTATAATTAATTAAGTGATCAAAAGGAACTAATTAAATATGGACTCTTATATATATGGAATGGGCCAAGTTCATTTAGGTTGGGCTAAGCTTTCATGGATAGTCCATGGAGTGTTTAACCCATGGATCCTAGGAAATGAAAGGTCATGAGTATTAGGGTTTAACCCTAATCCTCCATACTATATAAAGATGTCTTTGGTTGGTGAAATTGGCACTAGTGTGGATACACTAAGAGGGCTAGCCGATTTTACTAAGAGAGAACCAAGTATTCATATTCTCTAAAGTCTTCCAAGGTGTATTGGTGATTTGTGATTCCACTTGAGGCTTCCACACTATTGGGGCTAAGCTCTTAAAGCTTGAAGACATCAAGCTACATCAAAAGGTATGTCCTCTAACTAGTACTTTGTAGATTAAGAACATCATAATATGCTAGTTAGGATTAAAGCCTTGGAAAGTTCTTATTTGCATGTATAATAGAGAAAACATAGATCCAAGGTTTATAGGGTTGCATGTACACCATAGGAGTGTTAGAATGCTCAAAACCCAACAGTGGTATCAGAGCCACGGGTTGTTTTCTGTTATATTGATGCAAATATTTTATTTTCAAAGTTGGAAAAAAAAAAGAAAAAAAAAAGAAAAAAAAGCATGAAGTTTGTCAAATTTTAAGATAATTACTTGTTCTTGTGAAAAACTAATTATTTGTAAAATTTGAATAATTTGTTTTATGAGTTGAATTAGGTCAAATTTAATAAAAGATAAAATAATATGATTATTTTATTAGTTTTAAAAGTTTGATCTAAAGAGTTTTATTTTTTGAAACCTCCATAAGTTATGGATATGAAAAGGTTTTTTTTTTAAAAAATTGATTCAAAGTTTTTATGGAGTTACAAAATTTGGTGTTAATGTTTTAAAGGAATCCATAACTTAAGAATAAGTTATGGATCACCAAAAAAAAAAAATTTGTGTTACCTTGTTTTATGAGTTGCTTAGATTAATAGAAAAATTGAGTGAAATAGTTGTTTTCAATCCAAATTAATCTAAGAATTGATTCTAAAATGTGTTTTTGTAACTTGTCCTCAAGTTATATGAAAAGTCACATTTAACAATCATAAAACTCATAAAAATTGGCAAAGGTTACAAAAATGAAGAGTCTAGTTCTAATTAAATGGTTTTATGACTTCATAACTTGTCCTCAAGTTATGGAGGACCAAGAGTCTCTTCATTTAATAAAATAAAATAAAATAAAAAAAAAGGTGTAACCTTAATTAATTCCATAAGTTATAAAATAAAGAAAAGTTAATTCTTTTATTAGTTTAAAGTCTTCCATAACTTGTCCTCAAGTTATGGAACTTGAAGAGTTTTTGGATTAAAACTACTTTAAACACATAAGTTATGGAATTAATTAGTTTTGAATAGTTTCAAAACTTGCCCTCAAGTTTTGGAATTTGTAAAGTTTTCTCTTATGAATACTTTAATTCCTAGTTAGCCCTTAGAATTTTAAAAGTTAAAATTCAACCCTTATACTTTATAATATTATAAGTTAATAATATATATGTATAAGAGTAAAGTCAGTCTTACCGCTAGTACGCCTCATTCACGAAGCCGGTCTATAAGGTGGGTATAAGGTTGTTGCCTATAAAATGGCGACTTAATGGGTGTCCACTCTCACCCACCGCTTGCTTGACCGGTGGAGGGTCGTTAGCCGAACGGGTTTGACAGGACTATAATTCTCCCTTTCATTAAAAGTATTAATGATAAATACTAAGTAACTAAACTCTTAATAATACCCAATCTTAGTTACTTAGGAAAATGTGAATATGGTGCTACCCCATGGAATTCACACTTTGTACCTTACCAAGTCGTTGGTGGAGCGTGTGTGGTTAACCGACACACTAACTTGGACTAGTAAGGAGCACGAAGGGTGACTTAATGTTTGTCATAGATCAATGGAGCGTGTGTGGTTAACCGGCACATTGATTGGGTGATAATATTAAGGGTACCAAGTGAATTGGTATGGTTATTCACACCTTGTTTTGTGATCCTCGGCATCCCAGTCACAAAATTTGAGAGGGCACACTCGAGATTGAAACATGCCTTTGAACAGTTCAATGAATCTCAAAGATCTAGGAGTTTCAAAACCAATTAAAACCTAATAATACATTTCGTTTATCTTGGTGGAAATTGGTGAATCGTCATTCACCTACCTTCAAATATTTTATAGCTTGGATTACGGCATCCCTCTTCTAAGTTATAAAATAGTTTGTTGGGTCCTAGCCTTAATATTTCATATTGGGTGTCATATTAAGGACTTTAAAAATCAACTTTCTTGAATATCTCCCAAAAGATGTCTGGTTTAGACATATATGATCTTCCCAAATCTCTTAAAACAAGCTCTCCTAAATGAAGATGATGTCCCATGGAAATCATACTTCTTTCACCTCCTCCAATTATTCTCCCTAACCCACAAGTTCAAGGTCACTCAAGCCCTATTGGCAAGGCAAGGTCTAGGTGTGATCACATCTTGGAGATGTAGTCACATATTGACAAGCCGGGAGAGTTGGGTGTCAAAGTCTTGAGAAAGTTGGTGGTTCAATCACTTTCTAAGTCACATAGTGAGTTCCTTTGGGACACCTATGAAACAAACTATGACAAGACCCTTAATGATCTTATCTATTTGTTAAGATCAACTTCCTTAAAACTTGATGGACATTGACAATAGTGACACAGGAAATCCAGAAAAGCATTCTCTTCCCAATGGTAAAGGGATCGGCCATAGTCAACTCGGTTGACCAAATGGTAAAGAGAAAAGCTAAGTCTGTGATAGTCCCTTGTACCATTATCAAAGGGTCCATATGTTTATATTGCCAAAGGAAGGGGCATTGGTTGCGAAGCTGCCAAATTTACCTAAGGATGTTGAAGTCAATAAGTTTGACTCTACTTTAGGTAAATTCCACTATCTAACTCTGCTAAGTTTCTATTCTGAGATTCCTGATACATGATGTGACTGGGTCACATGGTGATGTTTTAAGAATCAAAGAAAAGTGAAGAAACTTAAAACAAGAATATGTTGAATCTGATGGCGTAGATGGATTTCTATCGCGTAGTTTGAAGATCGGATTCTTGAGCTACTTCTTAGGAGTTATGAGATATTGCCTAGGAATAGATAACAACAAGTTTTCATATGGATTGTAAGGATAAGTTTTTCCGCAAAGTTTTAAAATAAAAGAAAAATTTTTGATTTTATTTATTTTAAAATATCCTTACAATGCCATTTGAGGAAAAATTGTTGCTTATATGATTCCATTAATAGCAAGAGTGGATATATGAAATTGATTCTTTCATTTGTGGTAATGTCTAAATTTACCAAATAAGGAAAAATTCTCATCACCCAAGTTTCAAGTGGACCGAAACTTGGAATCATGGAAGTTGTATAGCATGATGAATGAGAACTTTCAAGTATTGGAAAATTAAGACTAATTACTTATTCACATGGATGTGTGAGTCAAGTAATGGACTAAGGGATCGAGAACATAGTCTTGTGCACTGGTCAAGTCCACCACAAAAGATCGATAAGATTATTCATCATAATTTACAAAAGCTCAGTAAATATGATTATACTTACAAGCTTAAGTGTAACTCTGAGACATTGGAAAAAGGTTCCAATGTATGACAGAGCGAATAAGAAGAATCAAATTAGGCAGAAGGATAAAAATTTCTCAAATCTGAAAAGATGGGAGAGTACTTTCGTATCAGTTTTGTGATCATCTTAATGATTTAGAGACCTTATCACAATTCATCCTCTAAGAGCCTTCTTATAGCTAAGAAGAGGAACTTGAATTGTTGAAGTGGTTAAATCAAGAATATGATTTATACTTCGTTCCAAAAACAATTCTTAGAGTTATACTCTAAGATTGTAACTTGAGTGACATGTCTTAAAGAAGGTTTAAAACTCTTGTACATTTGAAATTGGTAAGTTGTGATGTTTTGGATAAAACAAAGACCAACTAAGGCCAATTGTGTGAAGTGTTTGTCTTGATTAGAATCCGCACTATCTCTTGGATGTTTGACAAGGGAGTCTTATATGTCAAGAGGACAGTGGGAGTCTTAAAGGTCTTGAAAGTCTCAAGAACTAATCAAGAATAAACCTGAAGTTCTTCACTAGCACACGACTTGAGGTTTATAACCTATCGTGTTGACATATTCTGTGCCCATTCCAGTTAAAGTTGGCTTTGCATATGAGTTCTTAGAGTTCTCAATTTGTTGCACAACTTCTTGGAAGCAATGGCAGGCCCTTGAGCTGCCAGGTGGCAAGAAATTAAGATTGAGTTCAGTCCATATGAGTTTGTATTTGTCATTATCCTTGTCTTGTGTCTATGGTTTTGACAATTCACATGGATAAGAACACATACACCATTAAATCTAAGTGTCATAAGGTTTCTCTCCGATTCATGAAAATGATGGTGAGGAAACACTTTCACTAAGTAGATTTTAGCTAGATAGCAATTGTGATATTTGCATTCTCAAAGTCGTTAGTGGAGCATGTGTGGTTTACCGGCACACTAACCTGGACTTGTGAGAAGTAGCAAAAAGGTCTAACCATTATGATTACGGCATCCCTCTTCATAATTGTTTAGACACACAAGTGTGATATCTAAGGGAAGGTGTATGCTTTTGATTAAGTTTTATCAAAACAATCTAGTATCAGAAATATGAACTTTGGTAAGAAAGTCAGCTGATTTCTGAGTACATGTCAAAGCTAGTGGGAGCATAAGTGTTATGCTAATAATCATCATGTTAGTGGGAGCATGATAATTATGATAAGTATTGCAAGTTAGCAATGTTAATTATAGAAAACAAAAGTTTCAATTGGGAAAAAGTTGTTTTGCTATAATTAAGGGAGAGAAAATTATACTTCATTTCAAATCTATAAGCTTAGATCATGAGGTTTTAATCATTTAGTCAAGGATATATATGAATTTCATGTTGGAATGGCTCAACATAAGGAAATTTTGTATATGAGTCCATTATTTGCGTTCTAAAATTCGATTATGATTACGGCATCCCTTTTCATAATCTGAATTATGAGAACTTGGCAAATTGAAATGGAAATGTTATAGCAAAAGACTGGTTTAGTCTTTATGTGAGACATCATGAATCGATTCCCATATACTTCGGATATAGGATCGATTACATGTGCTATATTCATCCTTTCTAAAATTTTCCAAATGCCTAGGGCATTAAGAAGGGAAAAGGTTTAGAACTGGATATGACTAAAAGGATTAAACAATTGTCAAGGACAATCTAAGGTTTACCAAAGATTGGTTGCTCAAGGACAGTTGGAAGTATAGTGATAATTCTGGAAGACCATATTGACATAATCTGTAAGGAGGCAAATCTTGTTCAGAAGTGATGGTCAAAATGGAATCTGGAAATGTTTCAAAGTTAGAATTTTTCAATCTGTTTAAGATTAGGAAACTTAATGCAAGAAGGATGTTCCCAAGGAGCTGATCTCCTTTGGAATGGTCTGTAATGGTTGTTGTCAAGTCCTTCTAACTTTGTGCATAATCATTACAAGAGGTTCAATGCATGTAAGTTTAGAATCTAACAGATTTCAGTAAATGGCATGAATTTGGAATTCTTGCATTTGCAGTAAGGATTTGGGAGTGTGAAAAGAGAATCATTGAAGTTATGTTCAATTGATCTAGTTCACAAAGTAAAGATCATAGACAAACATAGTATGCATACTTGGTGTGTGGCATGACTAGTGTTTAGAAAAACATAGTGTACATGCTTGGAGCATGGGACAACTATTGTTTTAAATTCAAGAATAAAGTTGATAGCTGAAACAGTATACAATGAATAATGTGTAATCATAAGGTGATAAATAAAAGGTGTTTTATTTATGTTCAAAGGGTTGATACCATATTGGATTCAATTATTATTGTGTTTCATTTTGCATGTTTTGACTTCCAGAATAAACTAGGTTATTCTTCCGGAATGACTAAGTTATTCAAACCATCCACAGTCGGTCATATGTTGGAAGTCGATATGAATTAAGATTGTCATGGGTTGGCTTGTAGAGGTCTAAGGTGTTGGACAAAGGGCTACAACACTCATGAGTGCTCATAAGTTCTGAGTATTGGATTCAACCTGCACTCATTGGAATCACTTCATGGATTTTATCACGAGTGATCATGAGACGATAATATCTTATATTCTTCAAACCTAGAGATATGAGTTGTTACTATCAGTTGATAGTACATTGATTGCACGAAAACGCATTTGGTAACTCGGTGCTATAAAACGTGCCTTTGTGTATGATTCAACAAGTAGTAGAACAAGCCATATGAGTCGAAGTTTATCCATTCCTTTTACCTTCGGGATAAAAGCGATATCTGTGGGCCCCTCGATGATTTGATGATGACAAATGGAAGTGCTCGGCTGGGCCAGGACTGATTTGATTTGTTCAATTAGTCAGTCGTCATAAATCGGAAATCGGGAAACAACAAATGGACAGAGAGAATGATTATAATCCATGTCTCAGTCCATATGATATCTAGAATGGAGGAATATATGATCCCTTATCTAATGGACAAGTTCGTTGACAAGATCAGAGTTCGACAGCAGCTTTAAGAGCTACGATTGCCAGTTAGGTTTGAAGTCATACGCAATAATAGTTTTAGACTTATCCAAGTGGGAGACTGTTGGATTAATGTCTAAGTCCATAACTATATTTGGTATGTACTTGACCCGACCCGGCATGGTCCATTTGGGTTGCACTTCACCGACACAATTTATATGGATAATCTTTTGAGAATAGTATGTTTATGATTAATATTAATATATTATAAGTTCTAATATATTAATATGGAATCATATTATTTAATTAGTATTGATCAAGAATTAATTTATAATTAATTAAGTGATCAAAAGGAACTAATTAAATATGGACTCTTATATATATGGAATGGGCCAAGTTCATTTAGGTTGGGCTAAGCTTTCATGGATAGTCCATGGAGTGTTTAACCCATGGATCCTAGGAAATGAAAGGTCATGAGTATTAGGGTTTAACCCTAATCCTCCATACTATATAAAGATGTCTTTGGTTGGTGAAATTGGCACTAGTGTGGATACACTAAGAGGGCTAGCCGATTTTACTAAGAGAGAACTAAGTATTCATATTCTCTAAAGTCTTCCAAGGTGTCTTGGTGATTTGTGATTCCACTTGAGGCTTCCACACTATTGGGGCTAAGCTCTTAAAGCTTGAAGACATCAAGCTACATCAAAAGGTATGTCCTCTAACTAGTACTTTGTAGATTAAGAACATCATAATATGCTAGTTAGGATTAAAGCCTTGGAAAGTTCTTATTTGCATGTATAATAGAGAAAACATAGATCCAAGGTTTATAGGGTTGCATGTACACCATAAGAGTGTTAGAATGCTCAAAACCCAACACCTTTATCTTACAACTTCGTTTTTGGAGCTTAGGATTGCTATCCTTGAAGCTCAAGTGTCCCCATAGCAGTAAAGTTTCCATCTTTGAGGCTTATTTGGAACCATGCATGCGATCTAGTTGGTTTTATGGAAGTTGAATGTTAATTGTGAGAGTTTGAGCCTTTATGAGACTTGTAAGCCATCAAGTAAGCAACTTTATGGCTTAAGTCGTTGAATAAGATTAGGATCTGGAATTGTAGCTTCTGGATCAGATTATTAAGCACTTAATGAAATGTTGGCTTAACAGGGCTGTACGCTGGGCGTACAAGGAAGTACGCGCTGCGTACAGGCCACCAGCCAGTATGCTTAGCGTACCTTGGTGTACACCCCGCGTACGCCACCAGTTTGGGCTTCGAGTGTTGGGCCTCAGTGTGGGCTGGGTTTCAGGCTTAGGGTCCTTGGGCCTTTATGGCCCATCAGAATTCAGATGTTAAGGACCAAAGATTTGGTATTGGGCTTGAGTAAGGCCCAATAAAAGGATTCTAGGCCCAATATAGCAAAGTGGGCCATTAGTGGGCCTATTGTGGGGCCATAGATGGACTTAGAAGGAATTGAGGTTTGGACCATGTTGGGTCCCACACCATAGTAGGGGTAAAATGGTCATTTTACCCATAGAGGAATCCCTATTTTGATTTAGTATTAATTTCCCGTTATAGCTGGGAAGCAGTCGGAGCAGCCGTCAGGGATTTCTTATTCAGGATTACAGCAGTCAGCGTCACGAGGTGAGTTTCCTTTCAGTAGGAACTGGTCTAAGGCCACAATGCCGACCCGTCTAACTAGCAGTAGTTTCCGGACTTCGATCCGACGCAGTAGTTAGGATGTTTGATGCCTTTGTGGCTCATACAGGGTTTATGGATTATGTGTTCCGGGCTACGGCCCGATGCAGTATGCAGTTTATGTGTTCATGCTAGTTGATATGTTTATGCTATGCTATGTTATTCTCGGTCAGTTCCAGACTTCGGTCTGATGTAGGGGACAAGGTCCCAGTCAGTTCCGGACTTCAGTCCGATGCAGTTTCTGGACTTCGGTCTGACGCAGAGGGCAAGGCCCTGGTTAGTTTCGGACTTCGGTCCGACATAGTTTCCGGACTTCGGTCTGATGCAGAGGGCAAGACCCTGGTTAGTCCCGGACTTCGGTCCGATGCAGTTTCCGGACTTCGGTCTGATGCAGTGGGCAAGGCCCAATATGTGTTATTATGTTATTGTATGGTATGTGGTAGTTTGGGGGAGCTCACTAAGCTTTGTGCTTACAGTTTTAGTTTTGGTTTCAGGTACTTCCGCAAGTAAAGGAAAGAGCTTGGGTTGATGGCATCGCACACACCACAGCTTCAGTTTGTCCTGGGGTTGTTTTAGCTTTTCATAGATGTGGTTTGATACAGTCTTGATACAGTTTCCTCATGATACTTTGATATTGTTTTGAGATATTGACGTATGAGTTTTACTTTATGATATTAATATGGTGTTTTTAGAAATCATTAAACAAAAATTTTTGGGTCGTATTTTGGAACGTTACACGTTTTGTGAGACTTTCTACTGTTGATAAGGAAATATTCTCAAAATCCACATTTGAGAATATTTTGAGAGAATTTATTTCAGTTATTATCCTCAAATTCAACAATACATCGCTATTTTCAACAGGGTTGTATCGGTTATGTTGTCTATGTTTCAGATGCCCGGGAGAAGGGTAAGATAACAGTTGATGATGTTCCGGTAGTGCGAGACTACCCGGATGTATTTCCAGGGGATTTGCCTGGAATACCTCCCGAGAGGCAGGTCGAGTTCGGGATTGACCTAATCCCTGGTGCGGCTCTGATAGCCAAGGCACCGTATCGATTGGCTCCCCCAGAGATGCAGGAGTTGTCTACGCAACTGCGCGAGCCGTTGGACAAGGGTTTTATCAGGCCAAGCAGTTCGCCTTGGGGAGCACCGATTTTGTTTGTGAAGAAGAAGGACGGGTCGCACCGTATGTGTATTGATTATTGGGAGTTAAATAAGGTAACGGTGAAGAACCGTTACCCACTCCCAAGGATAGATGATTTGTTTGATCAACTGTAGGGAGCGTCTTGCTTCTCCAAGATCGATTTACGCTCCGGGTATCATCAGATGAGAGTCAGGGATGAGGATGTGCAAAAAACTGCTTTTAGGACCCTGTACGGTCATTATGAGTTCGTGGTGATGTCGTTTGGGCTCACCAGCGCCCCAGCCGCATTCATGGACCTCATGAATCGCGTATGTAGGCCGTTGTTGGATCGGTCGGTGATAGTATTCATTGATGACATCTTGGTTTATTCCAAGACTCAGGAGCAACATGAGGAGCACCTGAGGGAGGTGCTAGAGACTTTGAGGAAGGATAGACTTTTCGCGAAGTTCTCCAAGTGCGAGTTCTGGTTGCGCGAGGTGCAGTTCCTTGGACACCTCATCAACCAGAAGGGTATTTTGGTAGATTCGGACAAGATAGAGGCCATGATGCAGTGGGAGGTCCCGAGATCTCCATATGAGGTTCGGAGCTTCCTAGGTTTGGCAGGGTATTACAGGAGATTCATTCAGGATTTCTCCAAGATAGCAGTACCGCTCACCCGACTAACTAAGAAGTCGGTGGTGTTTTGTTGGGGGCCTGAGCAACAAGCAGCATTTGAGACTCTCAGGCAAAAATTGTGCGAGGCACCGATTCTTACTCTGCCAGAGGGAGTAGAGGATTTTGTGGTTTATTGTGATGCTTCTATCACAGGAATGGGAGCAGTGTTGATGCAGCGATGCCGTGTGATAGCCTACGCCTCGAGACAGTTGAAGCCTCACGAGGCTAATTATCCTACTTATGATTTAGAGTTAGGGGCAGTGGTGTTCGCCCTCAAGGTTTGGAGACATTACCTCTATGGGGTCCATTGTACCATCTACACGGATCACAAGAGCTTGAGGTACCTCATGGATCAGCCAAATCTGGACATGAGGCAGAGGCGATGGTTAAATGTGTTGAAGGATTACGACTGTGAGATCTTATATCACCCAGGGAAGGCCAATGTAGTGGCCGACGCCCTGAGTCGCAAAGCGGCAGCGGCCCCGATCAAAGATATTTGTTTGAGGATGACTGTGATTACTCTATTGTTGGAGCAAATCAAAGGGGCGCAGGCCGAGGGCCTCAAGGAGGAGAGACAGAAGTGTAAGAGGATTGTGGGCCGAGTAGCTTCTTTTGACTACAATAGTCGAGGATTGTTGACTCTTCATGGGAGAGTATGGGTACCGTACTGGGGCGGAGTACGGCAGGTGTTGATGGACGAGGCTCATAAGTCTCGATTTTCCATCCACCCGGGGGCGACGAAAATGTATAGGGATCTTCGACCCGATTATTGGTGGCCCTGCATAAAGCGGGATGTCGCCTGGTATGTGGAGAGGTGCCTGACCTGCAGGAAGGTCAAGGCAGAGCACCAGAGGCCCCACGGCAAGTTGCAGCCGTTAGACATTCCAGTGTGGAAATGGGAGGATATCACCATGGATTTCATCACTAAGCTCCCTAGGACCGCACGTGGGGTAGATTCGATTTGGGTTATTGTGGATCGGTTGACGAAGAGTGCTCATTTTATACCGATCCAGGAGAGTATATCGGCGGAGAAACTAGCCGATATTTATGTGCGAGAGGTTGTGGCACGGCATGGAGTGCCTGTTTCCGTGGTGTCAGACCGAGATGTCCGTTTTACTTCCAGATTTTGGAAACGGTTTCATGACGAGATGGGCACTCGTCTCCATTTCAGCACCGCTTTCCACCCCTAGACGGACGGACAGAGTGAGAGGACGATTCAGACCCTGGAGGACATGCTTCGGGCATGCGTCCTTGATTTCGGTGGCAGTTGGGATACGTATCTTCCGTTAGCTGAATTTTCGTATAACAACAGTTATCATGCGAGTATTGATCAACATCCCTTCGAGATGCTATATGGGAGGAAGTGTAGGACCCCGATTTGTTGGGGCGAGGTCGGTCAGCGTGCCATTGGGAGCACCGAAGTGGTGCTCAAGACGACATAATTGATCCAACAGGTACGCAGTCGGTTGCAGACTGCGCAGAGTCGGCAGAAGAGTTACGCCAACAGGAGGCGATCAGACTTGGAGTTTCAGGAGGGCGACATGGTCCTCCTGAAGGTATCACCTTGGAAGGGTGTCATCAGGTTTCGGAAGAGGGGTAAACTGGGCCCCAGGTTCATTGGTCCTTTTAGGTTTTTGGCCCGGGTGGGTCGGGTTGCTTATCGGTTGGATCTTTCGGCAGAGCTTAGCCAGATCCACAACACTTTCCATGTTTCCCAGTTGAGGAAGTGCTTGGTGGATGAGTCAGCAGTTGTTCCCTTAGAGGGCATTCAGGTTGATAGCAGCCTGAATTATATTGAGAGGCCGGTCGCGATTCTGGATCGGAAGGCAAAGACCTTGAGGAACAAAGTAATTCAACTAGTGAAAGTGCAATGGCAGCACCAGAAGGGTTCAGAGTGGACGTGGGAATCAGAAGAGGAGATGCAGGAGCATTACCCGGAGTTATTTTCAGATTCAATAGCAACAGACTTCGAGGACGAAGTCTGATTCAAGTGGGGGAGAATTGTAGCGATCGTTTTCCGAGGTATAGATTTATTTAAATCCTCAAGTTTTATTTGGGCTATTATAGAATTATATATGGGAATGGGCTTTTGTTTTAGGCCAAGTTATAGCCTGCCCATAAGCCGTACGCGGGGCGTAACCCGCTGTACGCTGGGCGTAAGGTTTAAATGAAACGCGTGGATGAGAGACGTACGCGTAGCGTACCATAGTGTACGCCCAGCGTACGCGGCCAGGGGAAAACCCTAATTTTAGGGTTTGAGATGTATTTAAACCCCATTATAGCCTCCCATTTGGCCTCCTCACTTATCACTCACCCCAAAGAAACCCTAGTTCGTCCCCTTTGCTCCTTGCTTGTGTGTGTTTGATCTTTGAGCTTATTTTTGTGAAGAAGAAGAAGAAGAGAAGTGGAAGAAGGAGAACTTGAGTAGCTTGAGCTCATAGATCTGGGATCATTCCTTCATTTGGCATTCAAAAGAGGTATAAAGCTTTCAACTTTCCTCTTGTGAGTTTAGATCTAGGAGTTTTGGAAGTTTGGACCTTTTCAGGTCCAAAGGAGGGACCTTTATCTTACAACTTCGTTTTTGGAGCTTAGGATTGCTATCCTTGAAGCTCAAGTGTCACCATAGCAGTAAAGTTTCCATCTTTGAGGCTTATTTGGAACCATGCATGCGATCTAGTTGGTTTTATGGAAGTTGAATGTTAATTGTGAGAGTTTAAGCCTTTATGAGACTTGTAAGCCATCAAGTAAGCAACTTTATGGCTTAAGTCGTTGAATAAGATTAGGATCTGGAATTGTAGCTTCTGGATCAGATTATTAAGAACTTAATGAAATGTTGGCTTAACAGGGCTGTACGCTGGGCGTACAAGGAATTACGCTCCGCGTACGGGCCACCAGCCAGTATGCTTAGCGTACCTTGGTGTACACCCCGCGTACGCCACCAGTTTGGGCTTCGTGTGTTGGGCCTCAGTGTGGGCTGGGTTTCAGGCTTAGGGTCCTTGGGCCTTTATGGACCATCAGAATTTAGATGTTAAGGACCAAAGATTTGGTATTGGGCTTGAGTAAGGCCCAATAAAAGGATTCTAGGCCCAATATAGCAAAGTGGGCCATTAGTGGGCCTATTATGGGGCCATAGATGGACTTAGAAGGAATTGAGGTTTGGACCATGTTGGGTCCCACACCATAGTAGGGGTAAAATGGTCATTTTACCCATAGAGGAATCCCTATTTTGATTTAGTATTAATTTCCCGTTATAGCTGGGAAGCAGCCGGAGCAGCCGTCAGGGATTTCTTATTCAGGATTACAGCAGTCAGCGTCACGAGGTGAGTTTCCTTTCAGTAGGAACTGGTCTAAGGCCATAATGCCGGCCCGTCTAACTAGCAGTAGTTTCCGGACTTCGATCCGACGCAGTAGTTAGGATGTTTGATGCCTTCGTGGCTCATACAGGGTTTATGGATTATGTGTTCCGGGCTACGGCCCGATGCAGTATGCAGTTTATGTGTTCATGCTAGTTGATATGTTTATACTATGCTATGTTATTCTCGGTCAGTTCCAGACTTCGGTCCGATGCAGGGGACAAGGTCCCAGTCAGTTCCGGACTTCAGTCCGATGCAGTTTCTGGACTTCGGTCTGACGCAGAGGGCAAGGCCCTGGTTAGTTTCGGACTTCGGTCCGACATAGTTTCCGGACTTCGGTCTGATGTAGAGGGCAAGACCCTGGTTAGTCCCGGACTTCGGTCCGATGCAGTTTCCGGACTTCGGTCTGATGCAGTGGGCAAGGCCCAGTATGTGTTATTATGTTATTGTATGGTATGGAATTCATTGCTTTAGCCTTTGGGTGAACAATATCTTTCTTATTCAGCCAAGGTTTCTTACGAGATTCAAATAACGACTAGGAAGTTTGTCCAGATGATGGATTGTTGAACCTAGGCTTAATTGGCACTAGAGTTGATTTTGAAATCACATCAGAGCTAGAGATACAAGAGTCACATGAATCGTCACATACAATTTCTTCATCTATGTCACTATCAAATGATGCCCAGATAAAGTTTGATTTGTCAGAGTCATGTCTAGTTGTCTAGGGAATTATTTCCTCAACAACACAATTTTTTGGAGGGACAAAGTTTGGAATCTGAACTCTTGGAAGCAAGCTTAGAGATCCAGATTTAGCTCCATCTTTTGGTAACTTTTGAGGTATAAAGTCCCAACCATGATCCTTGTATGATTAGATTTCTTCATGTTATGGTTTCATGCATCTTAGTCCTTTTGGTTAGTCTTGATGGGTTAAGTCTATTTAAAAAGATAAATCTTGTAGATCTGGATGTTTGAAGAGCCCCTTAAGCTTATAGGTGCAAACTTTATGGTTTTGGTGGTCTCATGCATGCATTAAGTCATTAATTAAGTCTTTTTGATCTTTAAGGGCTTCATTAAGCCATGCATGCACATAAAGTTACCAACTTTACATGATAAATCAGCACAAGGAAGTCAAATCTAAGTTTTGAAGTGATGTCTTAATCAATTAAGAGTTGAAATGAAAGTTGGCTGAATGAGCGAGTACGTTGGGCGTACAAGCAGGTACCCTTAGCGTATAAGCCCTAAGGTGAGTACACTGCACGTACGAGCTAAGTACGCCCCGCGTACTCAGTAGGTTGGGCCTCGGAGTCTTGGGTCTTTGGTTTGGGCCATTTTTGGACTTAGATGCTTAGGGCCTTATTGGTTCATTAGATTTTTGGGCTGATTCTTGTGTTGGGTTTGCTTGGAAAAGGCCCATGAATGGGGTTTGTGCCTAATTTTGAAAATTGGGCCATACTTGGGCTTGGAATGATTATTTTGGAATTTTGGGCTTTTGGAGAATTTGATTGGGCTAGGGCCTTAGGCCAAGCATAGGGAAGGGTAAAAATGTCTTTTACCCTAGTTCAAACCCTTTGTGTATGTTGGGATCCAATTGTTGATTAGATGATTATTTTGTGATAGATAGCGCGGAGATTTTTGCAGGCCAGTAGTTAGAGATTCTTTCCGTGAGATTCTCCATGCGAGGTGAGTTTCCTCATTGTGTTTAGTGGGTCGAAGGCACCAATGTCGGTCGATGGTTAGTTATGTAGGCTGCTAGATGTTTGCGTGACTTTTACATGGGTATGTGCTTGTATGCTTACTGGGCGGGGCCCGATGGTTATTCTGTATGCTAGTATCTAGTTATGCGTATATGATTTGTATGTGGGTAGGGCCCGTTATGCGAGTTTAGGCGGGGCCCATTATACTCAGTATAGGGCCCGATGATTGTTCGATATGCTATTATCATTGTGATTTTCCGCATGTGTTTATATGTTTATATGATTATATGCTTATATGATTTGTATGTGGGCGAGACCCGTTATACTCAGTGGTTGGGGCCCGTTATATTCTGTGGGTGGGGCCTGTTATATGAGTTTGGGTGAGGCCCGTTATACTCAGTGGACGGGGACCGTTATATGAGTTTGGGCGTGGCCCATTATCCTCAGTGGGCGGGGCTTGTTATATATATATATATATATATATATATATATATATATATATATATATATATATATATATATATATATATATATATATGGTATGTGGTATTTTGGGGAACTCATTAAGTTTTGTGCTTACGATTTTCAATTTATGTTTCAGGTACTTTTATTTTCAAAGGGAAGAGCTCAGGATGATTGCAGAACACACACAGCATGTTTCCACATTCTGTGATTTACTCTTATAATGATGATGTACTAATAAAACTTTGATTACCTTGTTTTATGAAAATGATATGATTTAATGGTTTATTAATTTAAAAAACTAAAAATTTTATGGTCTTACTTTTGGATTGTTACAATTTCTATAATATATATTCGACTACGTTTTTTAGTTTTTCAATGTCTCTATAAAATAGACAATAGTCACACTAAAATATTGTTTTTAATCATCACTTATGAAATTAATTACATATGGCAGTTTAGTGAACATGACCATATTCACCGTAAATGCATGTCTGCAAAAGATATCTAATAGTCTTAATAAACTTTGAATTGTGTGACAATTTATTAGGAAAATGCCACATCGAAACAATATGTATGTTGCAAGTTGGTGATATACAGTCACTACAATTACTAAATAAATGTGTATACTGAAGGTCTAACACCATAATATTGGATAAAGTGATTGATTTTAGCAACAAAATTTGCTACCCAATGGCCACACTTTTATAATACGGCCACATTTTTTTCATATCATACACACTACATTTTAAAGTGACCATAAAACTCATACGACGACGTCACCTTCCGTCACACTTTTAGTGAAAAAATAAAATGTCAATATACGCATATGGTCACACTTTTATGGTGTGTCCGTAGGTCATTTTTTTTACTAGTGTACCCTCCCTCAATTAATATATATATATATATATATATATATATATAGAGAGAGAGAGAGAGAGAGAGAGAGAGAGAGAACCATAATTAAGCAATGAACCAAGGAACAATTTCTTTTTCAACTTCTATAAAGAATAAACTTTAGAACTTGAAAAAAAGATTTGGTTCCTTCAAAAATAATTATAGTTCTCTACTGAACTATATATATATATATATATATATATATATATATATATATATATATATATATATATACATACTAGCTGTTTACCTGTACCAAGCGACGGACACGAATAGTTTTTTTTATAATTAGTTTGTAGAAATGATTAATTCATTACAAGCCCGATTAAATTTACATTATTGATTACAAATCCGATTAAATCTTCGTTTTTTTCAATATAACTTTGTTATTATGTTGTCATTTAGTTTTTATTTTGCTGCTGTGTTTATTTTTTATGGCAAAATTTTAGTTAATATTTTGAGGTGTATAATTTATTGATTTGATTACAATTTATTTCCAAGATAATATACATCCCCATAAGTCATTTCCAAAAAATTGCATACACCAAATAAACATTTAAATAAAGTTCATCACTCAAGTTGACTTGTATTAAATCACTCATACATCAACCAAGCTCAATGTTACTCATATCATTCAGATGCCAACCTTTGTCATTGTTACTAATTAGTCATTTACAAAAATTAATGTCAATACATCAAAACTAATGCCTTTAGTGACTAAATGAGCACAATTTTAAAAGTTAGATGACTAAATGAGCACAAATCTAAAAGTTAGGTAACTAAATGTAACCAAACCAAAAATTAAGTGTCTAAATGAACATAAAACCAAAAGTTTAATGACCTTTTAAAACTTAAAATAGTTAAGTGACCAAACGAGCACAAAACAAAAACTAAGAATTCGATCAAAACACAAGGAAGATTTCTGTAATTTTCTCTTCTTTCTAAATTGTTTCCGTATATGTGCATTAACATCATTAACTTTGGATGCATTAACTTTGGATGCATTAATTTAAGTCGAGACACGTACCATTCCCTGATCCGGCAGGATTCATCGACCAAAAAAAATCCAATTTTAAGGGAAACACAGTGTATATGAAAAATCGTTATCATGAAAAATGTGATTATAAGTTGATTAACAAATTCCACTTTCCTAAACCACCTGATGATTAGAAAAAAGCAAATAGATTGACAAAACCTAATCACACTTCAAAACATATGAAATAATAGAAAACCAACTTGTACCTGAACCTACCAAATGTCTAATAAAGTTACACCATACACAAACATTCATTAAAAACAATGAAGTGCAGATCTTCGATTGAACTAAATGGGTCAAATGTTCTGATCATAATCAATAAGTCAAATGTAAATTAGTAAGCAATAAGTTTCACCTTTTGCACCAAATCTAATTTTCTTTGAGCAACTTTGGCATTTCTTCGGCCTTCAATCAACCTTGAGTCAACCTGTTGACCAATAAAATTGCATGCCAAAACAAAGAAATACTATATTTAAAATGATTTAATTGAAAAAAAAAAAGAAAAAGAATCTCTTCTACAAAAATGGTCAACATATCTTACCCTCTTTTTTAATATTGTACACCAAAAGACCTATAAGTTCCTTCTAATCTCACAGTTAATAATGTAGAAATTTAGATTATATTCCAACATTGCAATGACCAAAGTAACGCATTTAGAGTCAACATCAGACCTTTGAAAGGATGAAGGAATGAAAAGCTGTTCAAAAGTATCATGATCTGATACAGAGGTGAAGTGTACATCAAGAACCATTAGCAAAAAAGATCACTATTTTTTGGAGCAATACATCGAGTAGTTGGTGTGCGCAGCAAATGCAAAAAGAACATGTGTGTTGAAAATCTACTAATCAAGAACCATTAGTCAACAAACATAAAACTTAGGGACAAACTGTAGCTATTAATGGTCGTTTCCATTGGAAAATTGCATGAAAATCTAGAAATCACTATAGCCGAATTGAAAATCCAAAATCAGTAATACTAAAAAAACTTAGCATATTACCTGAGAGAGTAACAGGGAAACACGGAGGAACCGGCGAACTTGCTCATCGTAGAATCACCACAGCGAAAAGGGAAGCAATCGGAGGCGGTGAGCCGGTAACAGGTTCATCCTGCACGTCCATCGGCGCTGTCACTCTTCCTCTCAAAGAATTGTGAAAGAACTGAGAGACCGGATGCAATATAAAGCATATTTAATGTTGACCGATTCAATCGGCTTGAAGCTAAAGGATGACTGATTCAACTTAGACTGATTCAGCAGTTGGGGGGCAGATGAGTTTGTTTAGTTATAAGGGATGGGATTGAGATATAACAGGAGCTGGTATGTTATTTGACCGAATATATGATAAACTATTCTGCCAATCTATAAATTCATTGTACATAATGCATTATAACTTGTACCTCTTAAAATTTAGCAAAATATGCTATATATATATATATATATATATATATATATATATATATATATATATATATATATATATACTAGTCGTTTACCCGCGCTAAGCACCGGGCGACAGAAAGTTTCTTTCGGAAGATTGTTTTAGTGTGATGATTAGTTGCTCTTTCAAACAAAATGTGACGATTAGTTTTCTTTTGACGTGAGTTATCCATTGCGGCCTTTTGGTAGACTATTTTGTGTCAGATAGTTCGTTTCAACGGATAGTTTCTAGTTAGGTGCATAGTCATACAATATGGGAGAAGTTGAGTATACATTTGGAATTTCATCTAATAGTTCATACTTGATTTTATAATATATAAATTACAACAATCTGCAATCATGTAGTTTTGTACATTTATAACATGTCCAATATATAAACTACACCAATCTGCAATCATGTTGCTTTATCTGCTAGCCCTTAATTAAACATCAAATGAATATATAAGATACATATTTGAACAAATTGTAAAATAATAAGTTTTTTATTGTACCTTGTTAATCACATAAAACTTTTTTGTATATAATGTTTGATGTGTAGATTCCATCATTATCAAACGTTTTTTCCGGCTTTACTAATACATTGATATTGACACGTGATACTCCTCTGGACAACGACACATAAAGTTGGCCGTGTGAGAATACCAATTCTGGTGAGTAGTTTTCTTTGGTGATTGGTTTCGTTGGACGGATGGTTAGTTTTTTTGCTTTCGCGAAATGTCTTATTCAAAAGATATGCAATGCATCAATAAATATATTTTATCATATGACATACACCGTTTTTTAAGTTTTATTTTGTTGATTAAAAAAGTCTTATTTTATTTATTTTCATTATTTTAAACTACGACACACATATTTTAAGAGTAGATTAAAATGTTTGTGTGTATTGATTTAAAAAAAAATCAAAATAAATAAAATAAAACTTCTCTAATTGTTTTTTAATATATAAATAAATATGAAAAGAAAACATAAGACTACCTAATCATTAGATAATTAATTATAAAAAAAATCTTAAATAATAATATTATCATAACACATATATTTTAATATTATACTTGTGATAGAAAAACATCATCGATATTATAATGAAAATATTAATTCAATCTTTTTTTAACCAACAAATCTCTTTTTCCAACACCAAATCACGTAGCCTTGACAAATTACTTACATTGACAATCTCTTTTTATGATGGAAAGTATAATAGCAACAATTTTATATGATATTTTGACAAATTATCTTTAATTATATGTTGAAGTCGTAAAAAGATCCAACAATATTGAGGAAGCGTTTTTCAGTTATAGAATACTTAAAAAAAATTAATTATTAGTTAGTTGTTTGGTTTTTTGTTTAAACGCACGTCTTGAACATTTTTAGTTTTCACTTTTAGTCTTGAACATTTTTAATTGGAGTTTAGATATATAAAAGACGGAACAAAAAAGAAAACCAACCCATACAAACATTTACATGTATTCAAACCATTTAGAGATTCAAACCATTTAGAGATACAGTCAATGTAATATTCGAAATGCATTTAGATCTCAATAATATCCTTATACAGCTAACATTAACCCAAAAACATGAATATTACAATTAATCAATATCTAACTTTTGCAACATTCATCCTTTTTCATTTATAAAAAAACATTCAAATAAAAATCTTTACTATCTGCACTTGAAACACAAACAACACCTTCACTTCTTTTCTAGGAATCAACAACAAAACCTTTTTAACTTCATTTGAACTTTCAGATAATTGATTTTTAACATCATTATAAAAAATCAAACAATTCAGCATAATCCTTAATTCTTGTAGACCTACTTTCTATATTTCCCAATAATGACCAAAGTACCCTTTATAAATTAAAAACTTTCAGAACAATCTCATATTAAGAAAAATCCAAACAAAATTCATTTTTATCAAATCAATTATAAAATTAAGAAAAACCCTAGTAAACTTCTAAGATCCAATTTGCTTTCCTTTATGGTGTATGCTTTCTATCCAAAGTTATTTTTTCCCCAATCTACAAAAAAGCACTCATTAGATAAGATGATAAAATCCAAATTATGATGAACAAAACCTGATTTAAGATCACAGTAATCAACGAACCTGATAACATAATAAACATGTAATAAAAAATCGTTTTTCAACATGGTTAGTACTTGAAAATTGTCTTTGAACAGAGATCCACTTTCTAATAATCAAAGTATCGATACCAACATAAATAAAGATAAACAACTGTGAAATATATGACAATGTTGCAAGGCATGCCTGAAAAATACGAATGAGAACATATAGGAAATGAGATTTGCACTTCTGAAAAAAGAAAAAGGAGTATGTATAATTGGCAGTGACTTGATTTTCCTGTAGAAAATCCATTCTTTTGTTACATGTCCTGAGTTATAAAGGGGCCCCAAAGAACTAAAACCCTACTTTTGTTCATTCAAAATTGTAAACACCAGATCCCCCTCTTCTTCCTTAAACACGAAAAAACCAGGGGAAAAATAATTTCATAACCTAAAGCATTTTATTTGCGAAAATGATCATAGAACCTGGATATTTAGGATTTTAGAAGCAATGGTGACTGAGGGGATGCGAACCCTGTTTGGTGGTGCTAAAAACCTTCACAAAGAAAAAGTATTCAAAAGAAAAACAAAATAAATGAGAGATAGATAGTTAAAAATAATCAGGAAAAATGTCTAAACCTAAAATCAGTAACTTGTACCTGGTGTTGGCGTAGAAAAGGAGAAATTGCATATGATTACGAAGGTGAAAGTTTAACTGGAAAAGGTGGCCAACAAAATTGATTTTGTAAAGGAAAGTGGTGGATATATTGCAACCGATGGTGGTGAAAACAGTGATAGAGCGATGGAGGCGATGATTTATATGAGAACGTAGGGGGATTCCGGATGTAAAAAGAAAGATAATTAAGGGAATTCAATAATTCAAATTTAGTTCCCATAAATCTGATTTTAGCAAAAATTAGGGGTCTATTTATGTTAAATTATGCATAGTTGACTTGTATACCTAGCTTTCAAAGCATAATAAGTAAATATGTTTAATTGATTTCCACTATCACCTCCTGAATTCATGGTGCCGTATTTGGTAAAGATTTATGGCTTGGTTTTCCAAACAAAATTAGTAGTAATTGCATTAGATTATGGTACTACTTGTTTTATAGATTGTACCTCTTAAAGTTTTCAAGAATTGTCCAATATGCTTAATAATATAGTAAATATATATATATATATATATATATATATATATATATATATATATTACTATATTATATATATATATATATATATATATATATATATATATATACTAGATTATGACCCGCGTTAAACGCGGGAACATAAATTAAATACATATCACATTAATATGTGACTTTGTTTTTGGTTGAATTTTAATAACAAAATGTTAGATTCATATTTAGAGTTTTTTAACCAAACTTATTAGATAAAAATATTTAATATTTATATTAGAGAAATTTGGTTTTTTAATATAGTAAATTTTAACATAAATGATCTATATGATCTTTGTTTTATTACAACATAATGCGACTTCTTGATTAAAACATGTTGTGTAGTAGTTTTATGAGTTGACCTTGTTCGGTGTACCAACCCTCATTGAGGCTCATATGACTCTTTTCATATTAGCTCTGTAAAACCAAAAGCAACACTAAGTTGTTACATGTACCAGCAACATTAAATTCTACAAAGAAATTCAATAAACATTACAAATAAAATGAATTGTCATAACCATAAACATCAAATTCAGATATTGTGATTTGGTCGATTTCAAAGTATTTTTTCCTTATAAAAATTAAAATATGATTTTTCAGGCTACACACAATCACATACATATATCTTCCAATCAAATAAATTATTACAAAAAAACATGTTATCAACAAAAATATAATATTAGTTTCATAATTTGCTAAAGGTTAACACAAATAAATAATAATGAACTTTCACAAATCTTGCATTTTGGGCACTACATCCAACTAACAAATGAAATTCGTTTTAGAGGATTGATTCAATAAGTGCATCCATGACTTCTTGTAGCTGAATTTTGGGAAATGTTAAGACCTACTAAGATATGAGGGAATGGTCTGCGAGGCTACGGTTGGTTTCTATAGGGCAATGCAAATTCAAAATCGTTAGCACATATCTTTCCCATCTGCTTCAATTATCAAATTTAGATCAAACTTGTGAAAAACAAATTTTTCATTAAAATTAATATCATAAATCTACAATTTACACTTTATATATTATTCTTAAATTATATTATACCTTTTCATCTTTAATGGTCACTAACCTCTTTCTGTCTTATTGTTGTGACACGCATCTATATCAAAAATAAGAGAAATAACTATAAAGAAGAATTTGACAGAGTGATACTTCATTGAAAACGCAACAAAATTCTTCATAAAGCCGCTAAGATTCTTTTATAGACCGCTAGGAGGTCTATATAAAGACAATTAGTGTGGCATCCATGAGAACGCACCATTTAAAATAACAGTTTTGATTAATGTAAGTGAAAAAATCATTTAGAATGTTTACCGGTTGTGATTGTTTCCACTTGGATGTGAAACATTCTTATAGAGAAATGGAACTTCAAATGAACCCTATATAGTCAAATCAGCAAACATGACAACACAAAAAGAAGCATAACAAAATTTCCAACAAATTTCAAAATTTTTAGGTTTAGCTGAACAATTTTTTCAATTTATCAAAATTTTATTTTATTAAAACCTTATATGAGTAATCAAGAATCCAAATCAAGTGAAAGAAATAATTGTTCATTTAAATCCAGTAAAAAAAAATTACAATATTGTGAAATTGCATATAATTTACATGTTTGCTTATTGTTTTGGAGGTACCCGACAACTTGGATATGTATTATTATTTGATTAATTAGTGCATAAATTACATTATAGAATATGAAATTTAACGATTGCTCAAATTCATTTATACTTGATTTAACAATAGAAAATGAACAAATTTAACGATTGCTCAAATTCAATGGTAAATGTTTACTAATAAATTTATCAATAAATTCACAAGGAACTATAAATAATTGTTTTAGAACGGTTAAAAGATTTATAAAAGTTTATAATTTCATAAAAAGTTGTAGTTTGCTAATATTTATATTGAAGTTGTAATGAATAACATTGTAACAATGCTGACAAATTCACATTCAAACGGACTAATAGAGAAAAAAATTATTAAAATTCAAAATTCATATGAGTTTAAACCCAAAAGACAAATAGATGAATAATTCAATATTTCATAAAACGCAAAATGTATTCTAATCCAAAAAACGAATAGTATGAAACAAAGTAATCAAAATCAAACCCAAAAACCAAATAGTATGTAAACATAATATGAAATCAATCGTACTCAAATCAGCCAACTACTCATATAAAATCATGAAAATCATATATTATTTTTCTTTCTTTGGAATTAACAATTTTGGTTTGTCTTCTCCAGAAGTAGGATATGTCATTGATGTTAATGATCGTTTGGTTGAGGACATTGTTTCCAGATTATCAACATCGTAAACATCTTCCAAGTTGTGTTTTAATTCTTCATGTCTTAACACTTTTTTAAAGGATGTTCACTTAGTTAGTGGACTTGTTGCAATATTTTTATTAAGATTCGAAGCGGGTGTGACGTTTTCACCAGTAAACGAAATTGCATCGTAAATATAAAAAATAAATTTATATGTCAATCTAAAAGTTAATAATATTTTAAAGTATATAAAATATTAGATTTAGTTATATTGTATTTAAAACCTTTAAATTTAATGTGTATTGACATCCGAATTTCGCCGATAAAACGTTAAACGAATCAGATTACGGCGCCTATATTTGTAGTACATAAAAATATGTTAGTTGATCAATTAACATATAAAAACGAATCTAATAAGTGTAGTGTTTGTAGTATATTTCGTAAAAGAATGTTACTTGTTCGATGTTAATTTTTTTCCAATTCAACAGTGATTTTATTATCAACATTGAAGTTTTAGATTCATAACCATCAACATTGTTCTTCAAATTATAATGAGAAATTTGAATTTTGAAAGCCAACTTTTTATCCAAAAGTAATTTCAAAGCAGACGAATAAATCTTCATATTACCCTCCTAAAAATGAAAAAAAATAACGGTTATAAAAATAGTCAAACAAAAAGTAAAAATTAATTTTATGTAAATGAAGTTAATATCGATAACCTCATTAAACTTTTGAAGCAACTCTTGTGTGTTTTTTTTCAAAAGTTTCTTTGCGTCACGATCTAATAACGTAAGTGACACCACACCGGTAAAGTCTTATAATATAACGGTGATTTTGAAACTAAAACCATTGATATAAACAAATTCCATAATACAAAATTAGAAAATTTTAATCGAAGATTTTAATAATATGTATAAAAGAGTTATTGAAAACCTTGGAACAACAGATACGTCTTTGTTCATGTAAGTTGAAGTGTAACAATAAAAAACTTCTTTATCATGCTTTTGGTTCGTGCCACTAGCTTTGTCATCATGCATTAAAACGACTTTTATGATTTTTTCTTGACAAACATAGGTCAACACATTAAAAAATCGATATAAAGGGTATAATTTTGTTTCTGTAACTAAATGAATAAAACTAACATGTTTAAAGTAGATTGATTAATTTTTTCATGACCTCTCAACAAGAACACGGTAATAACAAATAATAAGAACATAGTAAATGCAAGAAATTGAAGAAGAATAAAGAGAATAGAGTAAAGTAAGAGCCAGGAAAAAAGAATTGGAGAAGAAGATTGCTCAAGAAGAATACTGTAAATCATAAGACTCAATCCAAAATCATAAGAATAACCACTTCAGTGTAATCGTATATATAAAGTGTTTTTTAATAAGGAAATCATTATCTTCTAAAAATTTTAGGATCCTAAGATATCATCTTGGAGATTTCGACTATTCATCTGGAAAAAAAGAAAGATATCAGCTATATTAATTCAAAACTTCAAATTAATTGATTTTCTTATTTAATCAGTTTTAAAATTCAAACAAATATCTCAAATAGATTCATTTTATGTGAGATATACTGGGAGATAAAATGTGAACAATATTGATTTTAATTGTGACTCTTAAATATTTTGTTGATTTAGTGGGATTAGATTAGATTTTATAGGTTAATAACTTAATTATTGATATACTTGTTTAATAAGTTTTTAAAAAAATAAATAAAAAATAAAATATAAATGGGTTTGAATTTTGAAATCAAAAACTATAAATAAGGTAGTTAAATTAGGAACAATATTAATTAGAGAAACTGATATCATGTATATAAATAGAATGATATGTTTCAATTGATAAAATAATTACTGAATTTAAAGATTCTATAATTATTATAGATTTTATAACTAAATGTAATTGTATTTGAATTTTATTTGTAGAAGATGATGTCAGTAATTTGATCTAAGGATGGAAAACATATGATTAAAACATAATCAAGGGCTCTAATTGCTTTATTGGTGAATTAAAGATTCTTTTTTGATAGGCCAGAGGGATGGGCTCATTCGACTAATCAGTGATCCATATATATATATATATATATATATATATATATATATATATATATATATATATATATATATATATATATATATATATATATATATATATATATATATATATATATTGCTAATAAAACCTCTGTTATCATCAACTTTACTTCCAATAGAGAATTTTGAAGCTAAAGAAAAAGATGTAGATGATTTATTAGAGATATTTGTTAGTTTAAAATTGGAAAATGGTCTTTTATCACCTAGGTACCGGTGAAAAAAAACACAGAAAAGAAACAGGGCTGAAAGAAACAAAGAAAACACGAAAAAGTGGAAGAAGAGAAATCTGGGAAAAGTTCCTTTGGCCGCAAGTTACATTGTATTCGATACTAAAAACTGAAAAATAAAACACAAAATATCTATCCTATATATATGCTAAACAAATTAGAATCCTTTTCTAATACGAAAACGTATTTAAACGGCAAGTTTACCAAAATACACCTACGCCTAAAATGTCCCAGATTTTGAATTACTCCAACAGTATTGAAGCACAAATCCAAGAGTTCTAGTCTTTCGCCTTCCCTAATATGCATTTCATCGGTAGTTGAGATGCATTTCCTAATTAAAAATTGAAATTATAGCACGATGATGTTGGGTGGTTCATGTATATTTTAATTTATGTTTCAGGAGATTACTAGATTAAGCGGGGAAGAAGATGAATAGTAAGGTGGATCGGTTATGGAGTTATAAGTTCGGGAAGAAAATGAGTAGTACTTGCTTATTATGTGCTTCAAGAGATTGTAAATTCAAAGTCAACATGCGTTAAAGAAAAATTTGTAAAACAAATGTCTATTTGGCTAAGGATTCACCGAGTGAACCCTTCATTTTGTCAAAAATGATGTAATCGACCCAATAAAGAATAAAAACGACTTCGTTCCTTTATAAAGACACAAAATAGTTTTGGGGCTAAAATACCAAAATCGAAGCACATTTGTGTCATTAATAACAACGCTAACAAATAAACTAATATAGTTACATCGCCCTATTTTAATAAAACAATAGTTTTATTTTCCTTTTGACATGTGTCACCACTGCAAAAAATACAACCATTATCGGCGACACCAGTAGCGGTGACCAGGACCTTTAGTGGCGACATATCAATTTGTCACCACTAAAGGGTCATGTCGCCGCTATTAGAGTCACTGGTAAACCTTACCGACATGAATCCGCATTTTCACTTTCTGTTAAATGATGGTCGTTCGATCGTGTTTCTAATCCAATGGCTGGGGTACTCGTGGAACGCACAAAACCAATGTCGGCAACACAAGTCGTCGCTAAAGACCTAACCGTGTCGCCACTAAATGTCGAATAAATGACAAAGCAATAATTCCCTCTTAATCTATCGACGCTATTGATAAACATCGTTGCTAAAGCCTTTTGCATCGGTGGTAAAAGGGTCGCTAGTATTGGTCGACATAGTTAACCAAAAAAAATCGACACCCTTTTCCTTTTCTGCTTCTGTTTCGCTCCATCTTCTGCACTTTTTTCTTTCCCTCTTCTTTGGCGATTCGTAAGGATTCAGGCTACTATCACCATCGAAATTGAGGATTTCCGGTGACGGTGAAGTAGATACTGGCGGGCAAAGTAGATACCGACGATAGAAGATGAATCTCCGACGACGGTAGGTATCTCCAGCTTCGTTCCCTTTCCTTTTCTCTTGTAACTTCGATTTTTAGCTTATATTAGCAATTAATTGTAAAAAATTGTCAATTTCAGTTTTTGATTTAGTTTACCGGTGACTGTTGTTGTCACCACCGACAACTACCGCCACCACTACACCATTTGTTTGATTTCCGCCCCCACAAGTTTTATTTACTGTGAAATTTATGTTTGATTGCAAAATATGTGTAGTTGTATAAATTATGTGAAATTTGGCATGTATATACATATATATATATATATATATATATATATATATATATATATATATATATATATATATATATATATATATATATAAAAGTCTAGTGTATATATGTGAATGTATGTGTGTTTGGTGTATATATGGTATATGCATCTGAAAGTTTGTGTATTAGTATAAGTAGGATGTTATTATCTATATATGTGAAAGTATGTGTATTTGGTATAAGTAGGATGTTATTTTGTGTATATGTAAATGTATGTGTATTTGGTATAAATAAGATGTTATTATATGTGTATGTAAATGTATGTGTATTTGGTGTATATATGGTATATATATATGTGAAAGTATGTATATTTAATGCTCTTATTGTTGGATTAGGTGTCTAAACCCATAACTATAATTGGTATGTACTTAAATTGATAGTAGCGCGGTCCTTTTGGGTTGCCCTCAAGACTAGCAACTAGACATTATGATTTTGGAGAAAGTGGTTTATTTATTATTTGATAAATAAATTAAAATAAATGATTTGTTAATATATTATGAAAATAATATATTAATTAGAATAGTAATAATTAATATTAAATCAGAAATTAATTAGAATTAATTTTAGGATTAAAAGAATTAATTAAAAGTGTAAGGACTAAAGTGCAATTGTTTAATAGTTGAGCAAGAGGCAATCTAGAACCTTCATTTATGCATGGACGGTTTTATTAGGGCCTAAGGGTTCTAGAATAGTCTTTAGTAGATAAATAGGAAAGTGGATAATTGTCTGGTTTAAGATTATCTTGGATTAGGGTTTGTCTAGGGTTTCCTAATTGTACTATAAATAGACAAATAACCTCCACTTTACTGTTAAATTTTTTCACAATCTTAATATATATATATATATATATATATATATATAATATAATATAATAATAATAATAATAATAATAATAATAATAATAATAATAATAATAATAATAATAATAATAATAATGAGGAGGTGACTGACTTACCTGAAGTGTTTTGGTAACGTAGGCGGTAACCATCGACCTGAAAGAGAAGTCACAGGGGCAGTCGGACGGTCAACAATATTTGACATGGGGGGATGCGAGAAACCAACAATATTCGACAGAGGGAAGTAAATATAGCGAAGCCACCCTTCACCATGGAAGCACTTCTATTACTTTGCCTTAGAAATCCATCGGAAGCCGGGCATAGACCCTAAGCGAAAGGCATGATGATTAGACCCTAAGCAAATGGCATGGCGGTGGGAAGCTTCGAGATAAGTAGACTGACGGGTCGGTGAAGAAGAATATGGGAGAAGATCGGATGTTTTGTGCTGAGGAAGATAAGGTGAGTGGAAGGATCGGGAACAAAAAGGCGTAACCTCTATGGTAACCCCACGATAACTTTAATATATACAAAATAGAAGGAGAGAAAGTTAATATAAGTTCAGGGACCCAATCCGACAAACAAAGGGAACGTTTACTGTTCCTTTTCTTCAAAATCTTAATATATAATAATAATAATAATAATAATAATAATAATAATAATAATAACGGAATTGGAAGTGGTCAAATATAATTGTAGACAATGATATTTCGGATGAGGCATTCTCGGCCAGTTGGTAATGTTGTGGGTTATGTCTGGGGTTGTCCCGAGTTCGAGTCCTACCATCCCCATTTGTTTCGCTTTTTTTGGCCGACTCTTCTTTACGCCTTGTTCCCGAGTTCCACTTAAGGAGAGAAATGGGAGGATACGGAGGGAAAGTGAGGGGTGTCTAAGGAAAATCGTGTTCCCGAGTTTCATTAATGGATGGAAAGTGAGGAAAGTGAGAGGTGTCTAAGGAAAATCGTGTTCCCGAGTTTCATTAATGGATGGAAAGCGAGGAAAGTGAGGGGTGTTTAAGGAAAATCGTGTTCCCGAGTTTCATTAATGGATGGAAAGTAAGGGGAGGGGAAGGATTTTAGAGTCATATTTTCCTTCCAAATTTTCCTCCCAAATTGGGCGGATTTGGGAAGAAAGTGAGGGGAAGGAAAATTATAAGTTTATTTTCTTTTTCCTCCTAACTCGGGAACACAAAAACTAAAATTTTTTCTTTCCTTTCCTTTCATTTCCTTTCATTTCCTTTGAACTCAGGAACACATAATAATGAATATTTTCTTTCACATCCATTTCTTTCTGTCCAAATTTTCCTTCCCTTTCCTTTAATGAATTTACATAAAAACTCAGGAACAAGGGTTATGCATTTTTTTCTGCCTCCATTTATCGGCCCCTCTTTTCTCCTTTCCTTCATTCGCTTTCCTGCTTCTCTTTCAGTCACATCTCCTGCTCTTCATACCCTCTCCTTCGATCCTCTCTTCTTCATCTTCTAGCCGATGAAGCTCTGATGAGGCTTACTCAGCCGACAAGATGAAGCTTGGACAAGGTCGGTCATGAGGATAGACAAGGTTGGCATACCCTCTCCTTCGATCCTCTCTTCTTCATCTTCTAATCTATCATTCCAAACGACAGAAGTCAGACGAGATCATTCAAGGCTTCAACGATAATTTGATTCCTAATTTCTCTTTCTCCTAAATTTCGAGTTTTGTTTCCTGTCTTCTGATTGCTCCAATTTGTCGCTTACAGCTCTGATTTCTCTCTAATTTGGTATGTTTCGTTTAGTTTCTTACAGCTCTTACATACAAAAGTAACATGTCCCTGATTGCTCATAACATTATTTGAAATCAAGCAAATATTCTTCATTTTCTTTCATGATTCTTAACACACGATTTCTTTAAATTTACAATCCTTGTACTTGAACAATTGAACTAGATGTATCCAATATCTGAATTAGTTAACATCACAGATTTACACAGATTCTTGTTCACACGGTAATTGGGTTGAACCTTGTACATGGTAGGTTGTATGGGCTTTACGGAATGTTGCAGGTGATTCCCCTAAATGTCGTGACTTTGTACTTGCACAAGGTGCTTTGATTCCTTTGCTATTCCAATTAAATGAGCATGCAAAGTTATCTATCTTGAGAAATGCCACATGGAAGCTTCCAAATTTTTGTAGAGGAAAACCACAACCTTCTTTCAGTCAGGTTCGTTTCAGAAAAGACCAAACTACCCACATAGTTTTTGGCTCTATCTTTTCAACATTTGTTGTGGTAAATTGATAATTCTGAATTCTGATTTTGTCTTGACTTTTCACATATAAAACCTACACTTCCAGCTTTAAAGCAACTTATTCATTCAAATGAAGAAGTTTTTACATATGCTTGTTGGGCTCTTTCATATCTTTCAGATGGCACAAATGATAAAATCCAAGTTGTGATTGAAGCAAATGTATGTCCCAGATTGTTACAGGAGATGATATGCAAACTCAGGTAGCATTTCTTTTGTAATAATTTTTAAAGAAAGTTGTTGCATTTCTTTTTAGATTATAGAAAATTGACATTATATTTGTTCCCGACTTACATTTGTGTTGTAGTATATAATCAATCATCATGCATTGCCTTGTCTTCTGAACTTGTCGACCAATAATCACAAAACAAAGTATTAAGAAAGAAGCTTGTTGGACTATATCAAACATCATTGCAGGCACGAAGATCAAATTCAGGTAATGATTTATAAATTTTACAAAAACCATTACTAATGGTTTGACTTTGGTTTGACCTGAAAACTGAAAAAACCGGACAGTGAACACCCCTAGTCTGTGAAGCTTGTATGTGCGACAACAGAGGCGAATAGGAGGCTATGATCGGAAGGAAGTATTAACAGGCTGCAAAAAAACATGAATATGGAAGCAGCGATCAAAGTAATTTGCTGTGAAAGTGTGTTGTATTGGAATTTAGAATTAAGGACACTATTGTCCTTTTACAATGTTTTTTTTAATTATAATGATTTAAGATTATGAAAAAAAAATATATATCAACAAAAATAATTAAAATAAAGATTTGGGTATATATGATATCAACAAATGTGAATTCAATGTGGTATTTGATAAAAAAAATTGGAAAATTTTAAATTAATTTTTTTTAAATAAAACGAAGTTTGCTACGGAATAGCTACGAATTTCCGTAGCTATTAAAGTCCCTAGCTATTCCGTAACTGTTTGGATCCGTAGCTATTCAGGTCCGTAGCTATTCCATAGCTATTTAGCCTCATAACGATTCCGTAGGAATTCCGTAGCTACGTAAGTTTCCGTAGCTATTCTGTAGCGGTTCCGTAGCTAATCCGTAGCTAACATTTAGCCACGGACCATTATGCTACAACCATTTTTCCGTAGCTATCCGCTTATAGCTACAGATTGTGCTGTAGCTATTTATCCAGTTTTCTAGTAATGATACCAAACAAACAACACAATCACACATATACCAACCAAACAACACAATTCTATAATCAAAAGGGGATTAATTTCAATTTCAATTTCATGAAAACTTATGCATATATATAATTTCAATTTCAAAAAAAATAAAAATAAAAAATAACTAACCTCTAGTTGTTTTTCTTGCTATTCATCTTGCTGTGATGGGGACTCCCCTTGTGAAGATCGATGGTGAGTGGCTGGTGGTCATGGGACATAAAAGAAAATCAGAAAAAAAACCAACTTCACGAGTTTGTGGTTGTTCCTCCGATCGTTCAAAATCGATGTTGGGTTCCAGCAATAAAATATGAAGGGTGGTGAAGGAGATAACTTGGAACAATGGGCGCCGATGAACAAGTCTCGGTGGGAAGCTTCTGGCGGCGGAACGGACGGTGGTGCTTCACCACCGGTGAAAACCTCTAAACACCAAAAAAAACCCAAATTGGGGTTAAAAATCATTACCACACATCAATATTCAACGAAATAGGAGTAGAAAAGGTTTACCTGGGGCTAATCGTCGGCTAAGATGGTTGAAATCAGATTTTCGTCGGAGGGATAGAAGACTCTGCGTTGCTGTGCAAATGAACGAAGGTTGCGCCATTCTTTAGGGTAGACCCCTTATGCCGACGACAAGTCGTCGGTATAGCGGTAAATAAATGATGCCGTTTCAATATTTTGCTGAAACAAAAAAATTAAAAATTAAAACCCTATGGCGACGACATGTCGTCTGGATAGCCCTGTGATGCGGATCGCCACGTGTCATGCCGACGACAATTCGTCGGTATAGCATACGCAAAACTACGTCGTTTTGTTTTTCTAGCACATAGATTAAAAATAAATGGAAAAATATATTTTTTGATACCTATACCAACGACTTGTTGATATTGAATTTAAAAATACCGCCAGTATTTTCATCGTTCTCGCTAGACTTTTGCCGACCACGTGTCGTCGGCATAGGGGTCCTGGTCAAAGTAAATTGATCAAAGTTCGTAGAAGATAAGGCGACGACAAGTCGTCGGCATAGGGGTACTTTTAGCGACGACATTTGTCGTAGAGATAAGTGTCATCTGCATAGGTCCGTTTCCTTGTACTGTGTATTTGTTCCTTCTAGTTATTTATTTCTTCACTGTTTCTTTTTGCTATGTTCAGTATTAGAAGGCTGAAAAGCGGGTAGGCCATGACCCTTCCTTGCCACTTAAGGGCTCCGACACTGATTGGAACCAATGCAATTGACAATCATCTAGCCGATCTACTGTTTTCCTTAGTCTACTTTTCTTATCTTCTTCGGTACTCTATAATATATCATTTTAATACACATTTTTCCAATAAATATAGTTTACGAGAAAAAATCAATGATTTTAAAACATATGATCACATCAAAAGATACCGTGCTCGTAAAAGAACAAAAAGAAATTGAACAGTAAATTCTTAGAAGGTATGCTACCTCCCCATGAATTGAAAAAAGTGCAGAGAATATGTACAGTGGCGTAGCTAAACACCAAAACTTGACTATACGCTAACTAGAAGGCTGCTAACTACAGAAGCTAGGCTGCTAAAAAAGGTAAAACAAGGCATGCTAACACAGTAATTCTGGGAGTGTTTTTACAATTGTTTCTACAAATTCATTGGAGCCCTTCTCCCAGTTCCCATAAGAGTTTGAATCTCCCATATGTATAAATATAAACATATTTCATTGTATCTCACAATTAAGAACATCTTCAATTCACCTTGGTAGCTTGAATTCACAACATGATATCATTTACCATGTCATCGTGGATGGAAGTTATAAGTATGAAAATCGAGCTCACTTTCACAGTTATCACTTTGTTAGCCATTTCATTCGCTGTTTTACTTCACAAGTCCCGGAAGACCACATCACGGTTGCCTCCGGGACCTTGTGGTTTACCGTTGCTAGGGTACCTTCCATTTCTTGGCCCCAACTTGCACCTTGAATTCACAAAAATGGCTAAACGTTTTGGCCCCATTTTCAAACTCCAACTCGGAAGTAAAACCTACATCATCGTCAACTCCTCAGATCTTGCTAAAGTTGTCGTCAACGAGAATGATGATATCTTTGCCAACCGAGACCCTCCGGTGGCTGCCCTAATCCTCTCATATGGTGGAAAAGATATAACCTGGTCTGATAACAACCCATACTGGCGTAACATGCGTAAAGTGTTTGTGCATGAAGTATTGAGCAACAAGAACCTTGAAGCTTCAAGCTCTTTCCGGCGAGCTGGAGTGAGAAAAACCATCAAGCATGTGTACGAAAGAATGGGGACTGATCTAGACTTTGGTGTGATCGCGTTCTCAACGTCACTAACTGTGATAAGCAGCATGGTATGGGGGAAAAGTGTGGATGAAGAGGAAGAAAGTAGTAATAATCTTTGGGGTGGATTCCGAGAAGTTATGTCAGGGGTAATGGATATTGTGGGAGAGGCGAACGTGTCGGACTTTTTTCCGGTGCTGACGAGATTCGATTTACAAGGGGTGCAGCGAAAAATGAAGCAGCAATTTGAGAAGTTCGATGCAATCCTCCAGAGGATAATCGATGAAAGAATGAGCATTAAACACAAAGAGTCAACGGAGCAACATGGAAGAAAAGATTTCGTGCAAATCTTACTTGAGCTTAAACAACAAAATACCGAATCTTCATTTAGCCTTACGCAAATAAAAGCTTTTCTCGTGGTACCATTATCATATATGATATATCTATCGTTATTTTTGTTTGTTTGTTTATTTTTGTCCACTTATTACATAGATTCAAGGACTTAACACCTTATTTTAATTTGTTTTTGAATTGAAACAGGATTTTTTTATCGCAGGCACTGACACAACAACAGTAATGGCAGAATGGACAATGACGGAGGTATTAAAACATGCAGACGTAATGAAAAAGATACAAGAGGAACTAGAACAAGTTGTAGGCGAACACAACATTGTAGAAGAATCTCATCTTGCAAAACTACGTTACCTAGATGCAGTCATTAAGGAAACATTCCGTTTACACCCTGCACTTCCACTCTTGGTAGTTCGATCTCCGAGTAGATCGTGCATGGTTGATGGATACACAGTTCCAAAGGGTTCTAATGTGTATTTGAATGTCTGGGCAATACATAGAGATCCTCAATATTGGGAGAATCCTTTAGAATTTGATCCAAATAGATTTCTAAACCTCGATGGAACAACCAAGTTCAATTATAATGGACTGAATACAAACTTTCTCGCTTTTGGATCTGGTAGAAGAAGGTGTCCTGGGCTTCCCTTGGGCGAGAAGATGCTCATGTATCTTTTGGCTTCATTGTTGCACTCGTTCAACTGGACTTTGCCTGATGAGAAAGAGCACGAGCTTCCCGATAAATTTGGCGTTGTCTTGAAGAAAGGAAATCCACTCATAGCTATTCCTTCTCAGAGGTTTGCACACAAAAATCTCTATATGGAATAGAAACACTTGGTTGCATGCATGGTTATTTCACTAAGTAGCTGAGACGTGTCCATTGGATTTATGTACAATGATAAACATAAGAATAAGTTACCATAGCAAAGTCCAGCTACCTTTTATTTTTGTCTAATAATCTGGGCCTGTCCATAGCCTTTTCATGCGGTGGGCAAAGGGACTTATTATTCCCGAACCTAGTAAAAAAAATGTATGTGTTTGCGAAGTAGTCGTTTTATCGTCAATTAGGAGATGATAAATGTATGTATATGTTTGCGAAGTAGTCGTCTTATCGTTATCCCGAACCTAGTTCTCGCCTTGACTTCCAACATCATTATACATATGAATAAGTTGTAACGAAATGAAATTGTTGAACTTGATTAATTATCACCCGTCAAAGAGTTGAAGTAAAAAAAAAAGACCATCAATTATGCTGGGAATGGGTAATCTTGTTCGAAACATGCAAATGCACATGCACACTCGAACAAGATTACGGATTAACAAATGCTTAATTGATGGTTTTAGTATTTCTAAAGAGATACAAGGAGCTACCACAATGAAAAAAAAATCAAATTACTCCCTCTCCATCATGCACACACAAAAAGAAAACCTTTTTATTTTTACTATTCTATATATGATGGTCAATGTAATTATCAAATTACTTTCGGATGTTTTCATCAAAAACTGTCATAAGATTCAAAAGTACGCTTGTTTGCTATATCACAACAAAAAGATCACTTTTAGCGACAACATTTGTCGCCGCAATTGTTGCAAGAGGTCGTCGCTAAAGGTAATAGCGACGACATATCTTGGCAAACGTATCATCGTTGTTGTGCCACATCTAATCTAATACTCATATATTGTCGTTATTAGTGCCAACGCTAAAATTGATTATCATCGCAAATGATGTTTTGGCTAATACTTTTTTGATATATTGGTCCGGCCAAGGTTGTCCTATGTAGAACTGGTCGCAATGATTCATGTCGTTGCAAAAGGTGTCGTCACTAATAATGCTTTATTTTTTATTATGAATATAAATTTTATATAATTTATATTTTAAAAATACATAAATAATAAAAATACGGAAATTATAATCTACGAGCATTACGTAAAGTATTTAATAATATAAAACAATATATATATATATATATATATATATATATATATATATATATATATAAACAATCTAATCAAATTCATAAACCATCTAATAAATCCATTATAAAATCATATACAAGGGTGTCTTTGAGTGTGTGCGAGGTGGGAGACCACACATGACCCTTGCCGTGGAAGGGCCCAATTTTACATATGATTAAGTTCAGAGTGTAACAATCGACAATCTTGTAATCAAAAAGACAAAAACACATATATTTTTCAATTCCAGTAGCTAACGCTATAATTAAAAATTACAACAACTCGCATTTTGAAAAATTAGGCTTAAAATTAGAAATTGCAGTTCAGCTAATTTAAATTTACGGTAAACAAGAACTTACGTTTTGTTCCAACATCAAACTTCTAAATTCGCATCAACTACAAAGCTCAAACGACATTTTTTTGTTTCTTGGTTTTCTGATTTCACTAGAGTCATCTGGTTTATATTGCACTTTCGTTCTACTCTTTTTTTTATATTTATTTTATTGTTAAATGTAATTAAACAAATGAATATTTTATTATTCTTGATTTCTAAATTTGATGGCATCTTATTTTATGTTATTATTATTTGTTGTGGTTGATTAAGGAATATAAGATACTATCAAACATATTCTAAATAATTGAATAATTCTATGAGAGTCTCGTGATTCATTTAACTATTTAAGATTATATATTGCATTATCGTTTTTTGTTTTAATTGTCTTTATAACATTTATCGGGTTATCGTTATATGAACAAATTTTGCTTATATATATATATATATATATATATATATATATATATATATATATATATATATAAATTATATTTAGGAGCTCATCTTTATTTTTTGCATTGAACCTTCAAAATAAACAGACCGTCCCTAATAAGATATTCAACTCGTCATCTTCCCCATCATCGTCTTTCACGCCGTTGTTGCGTTGACTTTGTTATTAAACGAGCGGATAAATCTCCAATTGTTGGCACAAATGTCAGGTTTTGTAGAAAAACATTAAGTAACATTAAAAAAACAAATTATTACTTAACAATTAAGTAACAAGCACATTAAGTAATTAACAATTTAACAAACTATCAAAGTATCAAATAAATTAAGTACATAACAATTTAAGGATTAAACAAACTATCAAATTATCAAATCAATTAAATCCTTAAAAAATTAACAAACTATCAAAATATGAAATCAAATAAGTCGTTCACAATTTAAGTAATTAACAGTTTAACTAACATATAAACTACCAAATTCTTAAAGTAAAATGAGTATGAACAAAGTAAAGACAATTTAAGAACAAGTATAATGTAAGTGAAAGACACTTGACATGGAAGAGAATTTGAAATGATGTGAAGAGAATAATTGGTATATCTTCCTTTTCTTGGTGTCTAAACATGAAACATCATCTCCTTATATAGTATAGGAGAGACAAGGTACAGACCGAGAAAATTTATTACAAATATGACACCTAAAAGATTAATTGATTTCGTCTTAAGAATTGTTTTATCAACAAAGACAAAAAGCATTAAATGCTTGTACAGACGTAATCACATCAGAATACTAATCATCAAAAACGACTTCATTTTGGAATAGGATAATCTTAAAATTTCATTCTAGAATGTGAGGAACTGTTCCGGAACATTCGGAACTCATCCAGAACATGAGGAATAGGTCTGGAACTGTTCTAGAATATTGGTGTAGCACAACATGGTTTTTGATGCATCAATTACACTCTCGTGTAAATCCAAAATCGGATTGGAAATTCTTGCGGCATTCAGAGAAAGACCTGAATGCGCTACTATGTTCTGGAATACATGTTTTGGGAGGTGGTTAGACATTCCTATTGTAGATGGGGATCATTTATTTTCTACATTACATCTTTTGCCACAAAGATTTCACTAAACCCCGAAGTCAAGTAGAGGAAAGGATTTTTGAGATTGGGGGTTAAGAGTTGTCTTTCGGGAAGAAAGAATTTTTTCTCATAATCGGCTTCCGGTTTTGTGAATATTTTCTTGCTTATGCATTTGGCGTCGCCTTCCATTCTCGTTCCTTTCCTATGCTCCTAAAGAATGTCTTCGTCAAATTAGACCATGTATTTAAGGTGATTAAACATTCACTTAATGAGTTATTGGACGAGCATGCAGTCCGTATATGTCTTCCATACCTATTAGAGAAGGATTTCAATGTGCGTCCAGCTAAATAACCTGTCACACAAGAGTATTTCGCTTTGCTATCCAACCTTGATCAATTCAACATATATAATTTCATCTATTTTATAATTATGGATTACAATTACTTATCGTTGTTAGAAATAGGGGATGAACAGATTGCTTGGATTCTCTGAAAGTCGTGATTCACTATCAAATTGAAGTATTTCGATGGTACAGATCGAATACGGTTTGGGCTACAGTATCTGTATCTCCCTGTGTAGTCAATTGAGTATCTATTTCTTGAAAGATACTTACCAGTTCATTGTAATACGTGGAAAGAGATCGCTCGTTTTGACGAGTAGTGAACCACCTCCGATTCAATTCAAACAGCTGCGTCTCGTCTGTTCCATCATAGAATGTCTTGCAGAAAACCTCCCAAATTTTCGTTGTTGTTTGAAGACGTGTAAAGCGGCGCATCCGAGGTGGACTCATCGAGTCGATCAACCAACTTTTCACCCGATGGTTATCAATGATCCATGCTTCGATCTTCTTTTCATCTGTCTTGGGTTTTGAAGTGCCCACCGTGATGTAACCGGATTTGTTTCGAGCTCCGATTCGCATCTCCATTAATTGGGACCATAGCGGATAATTTGTCTCGTCAAGAATAACTCCGGATGGGAAAGGTGTGTCTTGGACATTCTGTACGATCACTTGTTGTGGGTTCGATGACTCTCCCATGGTTACAAGATTTTTATGTTACGTATTTTCAATAGTATGAGCAAGGACGCTCTGATACCATGTAAATCACAGAACTTGACAATGAGAAATTATATTCGGATTTTTTCAACGTATTTCAATGTACAGCAACAAGAATATATATATATATATATATATATATATACAACTAGCTTCCTATAATACAACCTACAATCAAGGGCATTCAAGGACAATTAAGGAGAATACAATAAACTCTAAAAATACATCCAAGATTGACAGCCCATGCCAACACTCTCCCTCAAGCTGGAGAACGTATATCGATCATGATGGGTTCTGAGCATCCTAACAACCTTAAGGTGCACATACAACCCTAGAAGCTTTGGAACTATGTTTTCTCTATTATACATGCAAAATTATTTCCAAAGCCTTAACATATCTAGCATGCAATCCTAGGTACATGAATAACAAGAATTCTAGATAGAATTACATACCTTTTCTTTATAGTGAGTAGCTTGGAGTTTATGAGCCTAGCACCAATAGTGTGGATGCCTCAAATGGTGTCATAAGTCACCAAAACAAGTTGGAAACTCTTAAGAGAATAAGAACACTATATGAAATCGGCCCACCTTTATGCTCACACACACACTAGTGCCAATTCTAGAGCCGAAGACCCCTTTATCTAATATGGAGGATTAGGGTAAACCCTAATGCCCATGACTTTTCATTTACATAGGATCCATGAGTTAAAAGCTCCATTGACTATCCATGTACTTCATATACTCTTAGCCCATCCTAAATAAATCTTAACCCAATCCATATATATGTAAGAGTCCATATTCAGTTAGCCTCATTTGATCACTAAATTAATTCCAAATTAATTGTTGATCAATACTAATTAAATAATATGATTTCATATTAATATATTATAACTAATAATATATTAATATATCATAAACATCTTATTCTCAAAAGTATATCCATACAAATTGTTCGGTGAAGTGCAACCCAAATGGACCATGCCGGGTCGGGTCAAGTTAATACCAAATATAGTTACGGACTTAGACACCTTCTCCAATAGTCTCCCACTTGGATAAGTCTGATAACTATAGTTGGAAGTATAACTTCAGGAACCAACCAACAATCGTAGCTCTTTAAAACTCTGTTGAACTATGAATCGCCATTTTAGATAAGTGATCATATAATCCTCTACTCTCAAGATATCAGCCGGACAAATACATGGAACAATGTCGTACTTATTGTCCAACAGTTTGTCTCTCGATTTGTTGATTTGTTTGACATAGAACTGAATTGAACACATCAATTAAGTTCTGACCGGGCTTGGCATATAAGTGAAAACAAAATCATCGAGGGGCCCAGATATCGCTTCTAATCCTAGAAGGAATAGATAAACTTCAACTCATATGCTTGTACTAACTACTTGTTGAATTGTGTACAAAAGCACGTTTTATGACATCAAGTTACTAATCCGTTTTCGTACAGTCAATGGCTAACCAACTCATAGTCAACAACTCATATATCTAGGTTTGAAGATTTATATGATATTACTGTCTCACGATCATTCGAGATAAATTCCATTAAGTGATACAAGTGGGCGTGAGTTTAATCCAATACTCAGAACTTATGAGCACTCATGAATGTTGTAGCAACGATTGCTATGTCTAGTACACCTTAGACAAATCTTACAAGCCAAATTCATGACAGTCTTAATTAAATACCTACTTCCAATGTATGACCGACTGTGGAGAGTTTGAATAATAAAATTATTCTGGAAGTCAAAACATGCAAAATTGAAACAATAGTAAACGATCAACATAGGATAGTAACACTTTACTCATAAATAAATAACAACTTTTATTTAATCATCAAATATTCATTACATTTTACAAGTTTCAGAAATCTAATTATTAAAACTAATATCGTCCCTCAGCCCGATGCTTCTTGTATCCTGCAAATGCCTAACCATAGTCAGTCCCTTCGTGAGGGGATCTGCAGGATTCTCTTCCGACGAAACCCTAGCTCTTTGCCACGAGGAGTCCTTCTTCTATCTTGTGTCTTATGAATTGATATTTTCTGTCAATGTGTCTGGATCTACCGTGATCTCTTGGTTCCTTGGCTAAGGCAACCGCATTATTGCCGTCACAGAAAATCGCCATAGGCTCCTGTATAGCTGGCACAATGCCAAGATCTTCAATGAAGTTCTTCATCCATATTGCCTCCTTCGCTGCTTCAGTTGCTGCTATGTACTCTGATTCACAAATAGAATCAACTACTGTCTCCTGCTTGGAACTTTTACAAGTAATTGCTCCTCCATTTAGGGTAAAGACCCAGCCTGACTGAGAGCGGAAATTATCCCTATGAGTCTGAAAACTGGCATCGCTAAACCCAACCACTCTCAAGTCATCACTCCAGCCAAGGGTAAGGACCCAGTCCATAGTCCTCTGTAGGTACTTGAGAATATTCTTTACTACAATCCAGTGTGCCATGCCAGGGTTTCCCTGTTATCTGCTAACTATGCTCAAAGCAAAGACCACATCAGGGCGAGTACAAGTCATACCATACATGATCGAGCCAACAGCGGAAGCATATGGTAATCGACTCATCTCAGCTATCTCAGCCTCTACACTCGGACTCTGAGTCTTACTCAGCTTGGCATTGTGTTGGATCGGTAAATCCCCTTTCTTGGAATTCTGCATGTTGAACCTTTTCAACACCTTGTCCAAGTAGGTACTCTGACTAAGTCTAATTAGTTTCTTACTCCTGTCTCTCAATATCCTTATCCCTAGGATATAGGCAGCTTCTCCAAGGTCCTTCATAGCGAAACACTTCCCAAGCCAAGACTTCACCTCCTGCAAAGTTGGGATGTCATTTCCTATGAGTAGTATATCATCCACATACAATACCAAAAAGCTAACTATACTCCCACTAGCCCTAACATATACACAGGCCTCATCGTTGCTCCTTGAAAAGCCAAACTCTTTGACTTTCTCATCGAAACAAAGATTCCATCTAAGAGATGCTTGTTTCAATCCATAAATGGATTTCTCAAGCTTACACACTCTATTAGGGTACCTAGCATCGACAAAACCCTCTGGCTGAGCCATGTAAACATCCTCAGCCAACTTTCCATTAAGGAAAGCGGTTTTAACATCCATTTTCCATATTTCATAATCATTAAATGCAGCTATGGCCAACAAAACTCTAATAGACTTAAGCTTCGCTACTGGTGAGAAGGTCTCATCCTAGTCAACTCTCGGAGTTTGAGTAAAGCCCTTCGCTACCAGTCACGCTTTGTAAGTGTGTACTTTCCCATCCATGTCGGTCTTATTCTTGAAGATCCACTTCCACCCAACTGTCTTACGACCCGGTACATTGTCAACCAAGTTCCAAACTTGATTGTCATACATGGACTGAATCTCGCTGTCCATAGCCTCCTTCCATTTAGCAGACTCAAGGCCTGTCATGGCTTCCCTGTAATTATTAGGTTCATCCAAATCTATCAGTGTACTATCACTGATAAATGTATCACTTTCAGTAGTGATATGATAACCATAATAAAAATCTAGTGTGTTCCTAACTCTAGTGGAACGCCTCGGTGGTACGGACTCATCTATCGACTCAACAGGAGTTTCCTCCTCAGGTTGGTCGCTAGTGTTTGAGGTTCCTTCACAACTTGACTCTTCAAGCTCTTCAAGGTCAATTTGCCTCCCGATGTTTTCTTGGCTTATAAATTCTCTCTCACGAAAGACTCCTCTTCTTGCTACAAAGACCACATTTTCACTAGGTCTGTAGAAGACGTAACCAAAGGATCTTTGTGGATAGCCGATGAAAATACACCCATCACTTCGAGGGTCAAGCTTGTCATGAGACTCATGCCTCATGAAAGCCTTGCAACCCTAAATCTTGATGTGGTTAAGATTGGGCACTTTCCCAGTCCACATCTCGTGAGGTGTTTTGGCAACCTTTTTAGTAGGGACTAGGTTGAGGATATGGGCGGCAATCTTTAAGGCATACCCCTAGAATGAGATTAGTAACAAAGCTCGACTCATCATGGAACGAACCATGTCCAACAAGGTCCGATTGTGCCTCTCAGCAACACCATTTAGCTATGGTGTCGTAGGAGGTGTCAATTGTGAGACTATTCCACATTCCTTAAGATAGTTAAGGAACTCAATACTAAGATACTCTCCTCTCCGATAGGATCGGAGCATCGTGATGTTCCTGCCCAATTGATTCTCGACTTCATGCTTAAATTCTTTGAACTTTTCAAAGGTTTCTTACTTATGCTTGATTAAGTAGATATATCCATATCTGCTGTAACCATCATTAAAAGTCACATAGTAGCAATTAGCATCCCTTGTGGCGGTTTTGAAGGGTCCACACACATCTGTGTGTATGAGGTCCAACAAACCCTCACCCCTTTTACAAGTACTAGTGAAGGGTGACTTTGTCATTTTTCCAAGTAAATAAGACTTGCAACTATCATCCGACTTTAGGTCAAATAATTCCAAAACTCTAGCCTTTTGGAGTTGGCCTATGCGCTTCTTGTTAACATGTCCAAGACGACAATGCCATAAGGATGCTTTATCCAACCTAATCGAAGAATCAATATGAAATACATTATTTCCTAAATTATCTACAATCGACATACTTTCATATACACCATCACAAGGTAATGCTTTAAAATAAAACACATCATTATAAAAAGCATCAATAACACCAATTTTATTATTAAATGCAAAAAAGTGAATAATTGCTTGTACAAACTATGAAGGGAAATAATATTTCTCACCATTTCTGACGAGTAACAATATTTATTCAAATCTAAAGTTAACCCATTATTAAGCAATAAAGAATAAACTCCAATCATGGTCACAGGTGATACTTTCCTATTTCCCATGATAAGGTTTATCTCCCCGTGCTCCCCTTCTTCACTACTTCTTAGGCTCTGCAAATCAGTACAAATGTGAATACCACAACCTGTATCAAGCAACCAAGAGTTAGTATGCAATGAGTTACTAGACAATATAGTATAAATACATGCATGGGTGGGTTTAACTTTCCCATCCCTTACATCCTGCAAGTATTTGGGGCAGCTTCGCATCCAGTGCCCCTTTTCGTGGATGTAGAAGCATTGTGCTTCCTTTGGGTTTGAAGAAGGAGGAATGAGACCATTCTTGGTCCCACTTGAAGAGGAGCCATCAAGGGACTTTCCCTTGGCACCCTTCGAAGGGGTCTTCCTCTTCTTCTCCTTTCCCCGCCCAATTGCCAAAGCAAGGGCTATTCTAGGAGTAGGAGTAAGGGTAACAACAGATTTTCCTTTAAGGCCATTCTCAGCTGTCTTTAAAAGCCCTTGAATTTTGCTAAGTGTGACTTTCTCCTTGTTCATATGATAAGTCGTACGAGACTGATCATAAGTTGGAGGTAAGGAATGGAGAATGATATCAATAGCCATGTCCTCAGGGAAGTCCACATTGAGCTTTAGCAACCGGTCCACGAACCTTTGCATTTTTTTGCAAGTGACCGGTGATGGGTTCACCATCCTTCATCCTGGTTGTTATCATGGAGGAGATGATTTCATACCTCTCCTGATGCGCACTCTAATAGTACCTGTCCATCATATCCTGTTGCATCTCATAGCGGTAGAAATCTTCATAGGATTTCTGGAGTTCGGGATTCATGGTAGCCAACATAATGAAGGACACTTTGGTAGCATCCCTCTCATGTGCAGTGTACACCGCAACCTCCTCAGGAGTAGCATTGGACTCATTGATGACCTTAAGTTCCTTATCAAGGACATATTCCTTATCCTCATAGTGGGTAATCATCCTGATGTTTCTAATCCTTTCATTGAAGTTAGTCCCATCAAAAGTGACTTTCCCACACAAGTTCATGAGGAAAAAGGAACCTTTAGGGTTTGAGCCAGCAGTAGCGTTGTTAGACATCTGAAAAGAAAGAAGGACAAGTTTAATTAGATAAAGAGTCCTTAATAAATCACCCAAATGAAATATTAAGGCTAGGACCCTACAAACTATTTCATAACTTGGAAGAGGGATGCCGTAATCCAAGCTATAAAATATTTGAAGGTAGTTAAATGACGATTTACCAATTTCCACGATGAAAACAAAATAAATTATTAAGTTTTAATTGGATTTGAAATTCCTAGATCTTTTGAGATTCATTGAACTTTCAATGGCATGTTTAAATCTCGATTATGCCCTCTCAAGTTTGTGACTAGCATGCCAAGGATCAGAAACAAGGTGTGAATAACCATGCAAATTGACTTGGTACCCTTAATTTTATCACCTAATTGATATGCAGATTAACCACACATGCTCCATCGATCAATGATAAAACTTAAGTCACCCTTTGCCACTATTACTAGTCCTTATTAGTGTGTCGGTTAACCACACACGCTCCACTAACGACTTGGGAAGGTACAAAGTGTCATTTCATGGGTTAGCACCTATTTCACATTTTCCTAAAGTAACTAAGATTGGGAATTTATAAAGGTTTAGTTACTTTATAATTTCGTTATACTTTTAATGATGTTTAAGGTCCTATCCTACCCGTTTGGCTAACGACACTCCACCAGTTAAGGAACCGGTGGGTGAGAGTGGACACCCATTAAACTGCCATTTTATAGGCAGTAACCTTATACCCCCCTTATAGACCGGCTTCGTGAATGATGCCTACTAATGGTAAGACTGGCTTATTCTTATACATATATATAATAATTAAACTTTTAATATTATAGAAGTATAAGGGTTGAATTTTAAACTTTTAAAATTCTAAGGATCAATTTTGGAATTAAAGTATTAATGTGTGAGACTTTACAAATTCCAAAACTTAAGGTCAAGTTTTGAAACTATTCAAGGCTCTTCAACTTCATAACTTATGAGTTAATGGCCAATAAAATCAAGACTCTTCATTTTATGTAACCTATGAGTTCTTTAAATGATTTTAATGAAAAAAACATTTGGTAATCCATAACTTGAGGACAAATTATGGACTCCATTAAAACATATAATCATGGATTTAAATAATCATACTAATCAAATAAACATACATACATGATCATATTCAAACTCATAGTGCAAGACAATTCATATCATAAAATTTCAAGACATTTAGCATAATCATATTAACACTAATCTTGAAAGTATGACAATTACCTTGAAATTGGATTAGGATATTCATTACCATATCATAAAAAGTAGTTTAAATGATTCAAAACAGTTATAGGTAATGATCCTAACCCAATTCTGGCAAAAAACTTGAACAACATGCAGTCTGCTCAACAAACTCGTCGAGTTCCTTGAAGAACTCGTCGAGTTGATGCCCCAAGTCATGAAATCATCAAGTTTTCTACATAAACTCGTCAAGTTTTGCAGTCTGGACAGATTTCAGCTTTGCAAAATCACATAAACATCAATATAACAGAAAACAAGCCTAGGCTCTGATACCACTTATGGGTTTTGAGCATCCTAACAACCTTAAGGTACACATACAACCCTAGAAGCTTTGGAACTATGTTTTCTATATTATACATGAAAAATTATTTCCAAAGCCTTAACATATCTAGCATGAAATCCTAGGTACATGAATAACAAAAATTCTAGATAGAATTACATACCTTTACTTTGTAGTGAGTAGCTTGGAGTTTATGAGCCTAGCACCAATAGTCTGGATGCCTCAAATGGTGTCATAAATCACCAAAACAAGTTGGAAACTCTTGAGAGAATAAGAACACTATATGAAATCGGCCGACCTTTATGCTCACACACACACTAGTGCCAATTCTAGAGCCAAAGACCCCTTTATATAGTATGGAGGATTAGGGTAAACCCTAATGCCCATGACTCTTCATTTACATATGATCCATGGGTTAAAAGTTCCATGGACTATCCATGGACTTCATATACTCTTAGCCTATCCTAAATAAATCTTAGCCCAATCCATATACATGTACGAGTCTATATTTAATTAGCCTCATTTGATCACTAAATTAATTCCAAATTAATTCTTGATCAATACTAATTAAACAATATGATTTCATATTAATATATTATAACTAATAATATATTAATATATCATAAACATCTTATCCTCAAAATTATATCCATACAAATTGTTTGGTGAAGTGCAACCTAAATGGACCATGACGGATCGGGTCAAGTTGATACCAACTATAGTTACGGACTTAAACACCTTATCCAACAGATCATTCCAAGCTTGATGATAGAGCTGTTGTGACATCCCCATTTTCACGACTAGAAAAGACTGATTTTGTTTATGCTTTATAAAAATCAGAGTACTTCTTTTAATAAAAATGTTGTGGAATTTGTTCCCAGAAAAACATGATAAACGCGTTATCAAAGCATTTCCGAAGAAATGTATTTTATTCCTTTTAAAACCTTGGGATGTCATCGTCAATACAGAAACATAAGCTTAAATAGAACTTATATTCATTTACACTAGTGATCTACGTCTCCTTAATCTCTCAGTGTAATGTAACTTCATATCGACACCTGTGATACAAATAAGCTTGAGTGGGTCAGGTTGGGAAACCTGGTGAGTATATAGGGTTTTCAACCCACAATAATATAATTATTATGTTTAAACATCAACAGTCAACCTAATTACCCATCCCCATTATCTTCCTTACTCTTAAGTATCTACCCTAAGAATCATCTATCCCGCATTCATTCATTTCGAAGCCCATTGCTTCCAGGGTTTATATGACAGGCACTAAGTCCATAGCTGCCAATGCTTGTTTGCAAAGCACTAATTCCATAGCTGCTAAAGTTCATTCATCGGGTACTAAATCCATAACTATCGGTGTTTATCTAGTAAGTACTAAATCCATAGCTACCAATGTTTATCTATCAGGTACTAAGTCCATAGCTACCAACATTTATCTATCAGGTACTAAGTCCATAGCTACCAGCGTTTATTCAATTGGCACTAAGTCCATAGCTACTGATGTTATTTATTAGGCACTAAGTCTATAGCTAACTATGTTCATGTTGGGTTTTGAGCAATCTAACACTTCCTAAGTGTGCATGCAACCCTAATAAACCTTGGATCTATGTTTGTCTAAATACATGCAAAATAATAATTTTCCAAGGTTCATAACCTATCTAACATGGCATGGGGAACATTTAAACATAAAAGAGTTAGATGAGATTACATACCTTTTGATGTGATTAATTCCTTGGAGTTTGAGAGCCAAGCACCAATAGTGTGAATACCTCAAATGGAATCACAAATCACCACAAACACTTGGAAAACTTTGAGAGAGTGTATACACACATAGAAAAACGGCCACACACACAAAACCACACTAGTGGCTATTTCATGCAACATAAGCATGCTTATATAGTGTGCATGGTTAGGGTGAAACCCTAATAACCCATGACCTTTCCTTTTCCAAGGATCCATGGGTTAAAAGCTCCATGGATCATCCATGGACTTCCATATAAGCCTAGCCCATTAACAAATGAGTGTTAGCCCACACCATATAAAACAATAGCCCACAATTTAATTAGTCTTCCTTTTAATCTCTAAATTAATTCATAATTAATTTAAGACTAAGACTAATTAAATAACTTCATAATAATATATTATAACTTACAATATATTAATAAACATATGTGTATAACTCTCATAAAATTATCCATAAATAGTTCGGGTGAAGTGCAACCCAAATGGACGATGCCGGGTCGGGTCAAGTATGTACCAAATAAGTTATGGACTTAGACACCTTATCCAACAGACTCCCACTTAGATAAGTCTAATAACTATATTTGCATATGTTACTTCGGGAACCAACCAGCAATCGTAGCTCTCAAAAACTCTGTTGAACTATGAAGCGCCATTTTAGATAAGTGATCATATACTCCTCTGTTCTCATGATATCAGTCGGACAAATACATGGAACAACGTCGTACTTATTGTCCAGCAGTTTGTTTCCCAATTTTCAATTTGTTTGACAAAGAACTTAATCGAACACATCAATTTAGTTCTGACCGGCCGGTACATAGGTCACAACAAAATCATCGAGGGGCCCAGATATCGCTTCTATTTCTAGAAGGAACATATAAACTTCGACTCATATGCTTGTTCTACTACTTGTTGAATTGTACACAAAGGCACGTTTTATAACATCAAGTTACTGACGCGTTTACGTGCAATCAATGCACAACCAACTCATGGGTAACAACTCATATCTCTAGGTTTGAAGATTTATATGATATTACCGTCTCACGATCACTCGAGATAAATTCCATGAAGTGATACAAGTGAGCGTGGGTTTATTCCAATACACATAACTTATGAGCACTCATGAATGATGTAGCAACCATTGCTATGACTAAACCCATTTAGCCATCTACAAACTCGATTCATGACAGTCTTGATTCATACCTACTTCCAACATATGAACGACTGTGGAGTGTTTAAATAATTTGGTCATTCGGAAAGAATAACCTATCTATTTTGGAAGTCAAAACATGCAAAGTGAAACACAATAATAATCGAATCCAATATGGTCTCAGAACCCTTTTGAATATAAATAGAACCACCTTTTATTTATCACCATATTGATTACACATTATTCATTGTATAATGTTTCAAACAATCAACTTAAGACTTGAAAAAAACAACAGTCGTCCCATGCTCCTAGCATGCACACTTTGTTTTTCTAAACAATAGTTATGCCATACTCCAAGTATGCACACTATGTTTGTCTATGATCCTTACATTGTGATGTAGATCAATTGAACATGACTCCATTGATACTCATTTCACAATCCCAAATCCTTATTGTAAATGTGAGAATCCCCGATTCCTATCATTTACCAAAAAATCTGTTAGATTTCAAACTTTTATGCAATGTTCCACTTGTAATGATTATTCACAAATTCACAAAACTTGTCAACAGTCACTACAGAGTATTCCAAAGGAGATCAACTCTATGGAAACGAAGTCTCATATTCAAAGTACATTGCTTTGAACATCCTTCTTGCATTAAGGTTTTCTAATCTTACATAGATTGAATAACTTCCACCTATGGAGACATTTCCATAGTCCCATTTTGACTATCACTTCCGAACAAGAGTTACTTCTTTTCAGAATATGTCAATATGGTCCTTTCCGGCAACTTACATCATACTTCCAACTTTCCCTGAGCAATCAATCTTTGGCGAACCTCAGATTTGTCCTCGATAATTGCTTAATCACTTTAGTCATATCCAGTTCTAGACTTTTCCCTTCTTAATGCCTTAAGCATTTGGAAAATTTAGAAAAGATGAATATTATAGCACATGCAATCGATCCTATATCCGAAGCATATGGGACACGATTCATGATGTTTGACATAAAGACATGATACTAGACCAGTCTTTTGCTACAATATTTTTTATTTGTCATGTTTTCAAAATTTAACTATGAAGAGGGATGCCGTAATCATAATCGAATTTTGAGAACGCAATATATATAGAATTTCCTTAAGTCGAACCATTCAGACATAAAATTCATATATATGTCCTTGACTAAAGATGATTAAAATCTCATTCTAAGCTTCTAGAATTGAAATGAAATTAAAAATCTCATTCTAAGCTTCTAGAATTGAAATGAAGTATAATTTCCTCTCCCTTAATTATAGCAAAACGACTTTTTCAACCCCTGCAACTTCATGAATTGAAACTTTAGTTTTTCTATAATTAACATTGCTAACTTGCAGCACTAAACATAATAATCATGCTCCCACTAACATGATGATTATCAGCATAACACTTATGCTCCCACTAGCTCTGACATATTTCCAGAAATCTGCTGGACTTCTGAAATTTAGATTCATACACCCTTTTTTTAGATAGCTCACATGTGTGTCTAAACAATTTTCAGGACTATGAAAAGGGATGCCGTAATCATAGTTTCAATTGCTTAGGCATTTGCCATTTCACACAAGTCCATGTTAGTGTGCCGGTTAACCACACGCGCTCCACTAACGACTTTTGAAAATGCAAATAACACAATTGATATCTACTTAAAATCTACTTAGTTAAAGCGTTTCCTCACCATCATTTTCATGAATCGGAGAGAAACCTTATGACACTTAGATTTTATAGAGTATGAGTTCCTATCCATGTGAATTTGTCAAAACCATAATCACAAGATAAGGTTAGTGACAAATTCAGCCTTACATGGATTAAACTTGTTCAATCTTAGTTTCTTGTCACCTTGGTAGCACAAGGCCCACCAATGCTTCCAAGTTGAACTCTGATAACTCACATGCAAATTCAACTTATTTGAAGTAGTTACAGAAATAAGAATTATGTCAACACGATAGGTTGCAAACCTTAAGTCGTGTGCTAGTGATAAATTATAGGTTTTACTCTTGATTAACTCTTGAAACTCTTTCAGGATCTTTAAGGCTCCCACTGTCCCCTTGACATATAAGTTTCCCCAGTCAAGAACCATTCCTTGACAAAACAAATATTCAGGGGATAGTGCAGATTCTTATCAAGACTAACACTTCACACAATTGGTCTTAGTTGGTCTTTGTCTCATCCAAGACATCACAACTTACCAATCTCAAATGTACAAGGGTAGAAACATTCTACACTACATTTGATAAGTGTTTTAAACCTTACTTTATGTCACTCAATGTTACAATATTGGAGTATGACTCTAAGAATTGTTTTGGAACGAAGTATAACTCATCTTCTCGATCTTAACCAATCCAACAATTCATGACCTCTCTTCTTAGCCATAACAATGCACTAAGACGTCCTTAGAGTATGAATTTGTGATATGGTTTCATAATCATTAAGATGATCATGAAATATGATACTAAAGTACTCTCCCATCCTTTCAGATTTGAGAAACTTTTATGTTTCTGCCTAATTTGATTCTTCTCATTTGTTTTGTCATACATTGTAACCTTTCCAATGTTACAGAATTATACTTAACCTTATAAGTATAATCATATTTACTAATCTTCAGTAAATCATGACAAATCAATCTTTGTGGTGGACCTTGACCAGCGCACACCCAATGTACCTAATTTCGTAGTCCTTCAATTGACTCACATATACATGTGATCAAAGAATTAGTCTTAATTTTCAAAGATGAAAATTCTCATTCATTATACAATACAACTTGTATGATTCCAAGTTTCTGTCCAATTGAAACTTGGGTGATGAAAACCTTTCTTCATTTGGTAAATTCAGACACTACCACAAATGAAAGAATCAAATCCACTTTCCAATATTGCTATTACTGGAAACATATAAGCAACAATTTTCCACAGATGCCATTGTAAAGATATTTTTAAAATAAATAAAATTAAAACCCTTTTTTTCTTTTATTTTAAAACTTTGCGGAAAAACTTATCCTTACAATCCACATGAAAACCTTTTTGTTATCTATTCATAAGCAATATATTATAACTCTTAAGCAACAGCTCAAAATTCTGATTACCGAACCATGCGATCGAAACCCACCTTTGCAATCAGAATCAACATATACTTACTTTAAGCTTCCTATCTTTTCTTTGATTCTTAAAAACATCAGCATGTGACCCATTCACATTATGTAATAAGAATCTCCAAATAGGAACTTAATAGAGTTAGACAGTGGACTTTACCCGAAGTAGAGTCAAACCTCTTGACTTGATCAACCTTATGACCTTTCAGGTGAATAGGGCAGCTTCGCAACCAATGCCCCTTCCTTTGGCAACAAAACACATGGACCCTTTCGTAATGGCACATGAGACTATCTCAGAATTTTCTTTTCTCATTACTATTTTGTCAACTGAGTTGACTATAGCCGATCCCTTTCCATTGGGAAGAGAAATCCTTTTCTAGATATCCAATGCTACCATTGTCAATGTCCATGTAGACTTGGGAAGATGTTCTTTTAATCAAATTTTCTTTACTGGTGTTCCGAATCATTGCTGATTCCACAACACCAAGCAAAAAGATAACATCATTAAGGGTCATGTCATAGTCTGCCTCATAGTAGTCCCAAAGAGACTCACTATGTTACTAAGAAAGTGATTGAACATCCAACTTTCACGAGACTTTGACACCCAACTCTCCCAGCTTTTCAATATGTGACTTTATCTCCAAGATGTGAGCACACATAGACTATGCTTGCTAATAGGGATTGAGTGACTTTAAACTTTTCAAGAACTTGTGGGTGAGGGAGAATAATTGGAGGAGGTGGAGGAAGTGAAGCATGATGTTCAGGGACACCATCTTCAAGAGATTTGGGAAGATCATAGTTGTCTGAACCAGACATCTATAATGGGAGAAAATCAAGTTAGTTGATTCAAAGTCCTTAATATAACACCCAATATGAAATATTAAGGCTAGGACCCAACACAATATTTTATAATTTGGAAGAGGGATGCCGTAATCCAAGCTATAAAATATTTGAAGGTAGGCGAATGACGATTCACCAATTTCCACCATGAAAAACGAAATAATTTATTAGGTTTTAATTGGATTTGAAATTCCTAGATCTTTTGAGATTCATTGAACTTTTCAATGGCATGTTTCAATCTCGAGTGTGCCCTCTCAAATTTTGTGACTGGGATGCCGAGGATCACAAAACAAGGTGTGAATAACCATACCAATTCACTTGGTACCCTTAATATTATCACCCAATCAATGTGCCGGTTAACCACACATGCTCCATTGATCTATGACAAACATTAAGTCACCCTTCGTGATCCTTACTAGTCCAAGTTAGTGTGCCGGTTAACCACACACGCTCCACCAACGACTTGGTAAGGTACAAAGTGTGAATTCCATGGGCTAGCACCAAATTCACATTTTTCCTAAAGTAACTAAGATTGGGAATTAAATAAAAAATATTTAGTTACTTTATAATATTCATTATACTTTTAATGAGAATTTAAAGTCATTGTCCTACCCGTTCGGCTAACGACCCTCCACCGATCAAGCAAGCGGTGGGTGAGAGTGGACACCCATTAAGTTGCCATTTTATAGGCAACAACCTTATACCCACCTTATAGACCAGCTTCGTGAATGAGGCCTACTAACGGTAAAACGACTTGTTCTTATACATATATATAATAATTAACCATTAATCTTATAATAGTATAAGGGTAGAATTTGAACTTTTAAAACTTCTAAGGGTTGGAATTAAAGTTTATTAAAGTGTGTGAAACTTTACAAATTCCAAAACTTGAGGGCAAGTTTTGTAACTATCCAAAACTTTTCATTTCATAACTTATGAATTAAAGGTTCATAAAAATGAAGACTCTTCATTTTTATGTAACTTATAGGTTTAAATGTGTGTTAAAGAAAAGTGACCTTTGGATATCCATAACTTGAGGACAAATTATGGACTCCATTAAAACACATAAATGATCAAGAATTAATTCTAAACAATTCAGCAAATAATTCCTATCATCTTCTAAATTCATAAGAACATGAACATGATCATAAAAATTTCAAGAATTATATGAACACATAAAATCATGGAATTTTGATATATGCTATTGTAAATGGATTAGAACAACCATTACACCAACTAAAACAAGTTTTAAAACACCAAAACAGTTTAGGGTAATCTTTCTAGTCCATTTCCAGCAGCAAAAGTCGAAATTCTGCATTCTGATCATTCTACTCGCCGAGTGCACGAACCTACTCGGCGAGTAGGATGAATTTTGCCTTGAACTCGGCGAGTCCCCCCATGGACTCGGCGAGTCCATCAGCCAGACAGCAACAATTTCAACTTTTTTCACTATTTTGCATCAAGTATCAAACAAGCAAGCCTAGGCTCTGATACCACTGTTGGGTTTTGAGCAATCTAACACTTCCTAAGTGTGCATGCAACCCTAATAAACCTTGGATCTATGTTTTTCTAAATACATGCAAAAATAATAATTTTCCAAGGTTCATAACCTATCTAACATGGCATGGAGAACATTTAAACATAAAAGAGTTAGATGAGATTACATACATTTTGATGTGATTGATTCCTTGGAGTTTGAGAGCCAAGCACCAATAGTGTGAATGCCTCAAATGGAATCACAAATCACCACAAACACTTGGAAAACTTTGAGAGAGTGTATACACACATAGAAAAACGGCCACACACACAAAACCACACTAGTGGCTATTTAATGCAACATAAGCATGCTTATATAGTGTACATGGTTAAGGTGAAACCCTATTAACCCATGACCTTTCCTTTTCCAAGGATCCATGGGTTAAAAGCTCCATGGATCATCCATGGACTTCCATATAAGCCTAGCCCATTAACAAATGAGTGTTAGCCCACACCATATAAAACAATAGCCCACAATTTAATTAGTCTTCCTTTTAATCTCTAAATTAATTCATAATTAATTTAAGACTAAGACTAATTAAATAACTTCATATTAATATATTATAACTTACAATATATTAATAAACATATGTGTATAACTCTCATAAAATTATCCATAAATAGTTCGGGTGAAGTGCAACCCAAATGGACGATGCCGGGTCGGGTCAAGTATGTACCAAATAAGTTATGGACTTAGACACCTTATCCAACAGTTCACTCATATCATCATTGATCTCCCTATGTTTACCCAACATATTTGTAGATATAAAATACATATATAGTTTATATCATTTAAAACATGTATAAAAATGTTCATCCAACATAGACAGCAAGTATTCAGACAGTATGCACACATAGCACGTAGTTTATATAATATACTTCATATTTATGTGTAAGATGAAAGTAACTATGCACTCACCTAATAAGGTGGTGACTCGGTTCTCGGACAGCACTTCGTTTACTTTAAAACAACTTCTTTTGACAAAACCTAGTATCATTACCACTAGAGTTTAGTCGAACGTTCAACGAGACTAATTAAATGTCTAATTATTGTTACTATTATATAAGTGTTAACATAATACTTTTCACCCACTATGTACAAACAGGGGCTAGACATGGAACACCGGAGGACATGATCATTTTGGCATAGAGCACTTCTGAAATCCAGCAACCCAAGCTGCCCTCCAAACCAGATTCCCCATACCGCGAGTGGTTAAAAATATATTATAACGACACTTATATAACTCATAATAATAGCCCAAATACTAATTTTAAGGTCCTAATAACATTACTCTATTGAAACATAAGTTATACTAAAGTTAGGGTAGGCGTAGCTCATTTACAGCTAGTTTTTCTCAAAACCGGGCTCAACTGGAGCAACATTCCCGAGCCGAAAGGCTCTTCTTCTCGGAGCCATCGGGTGCTCCGGGGCTTCCGCCTTGTGCTAGGGAGGTTCCCTAGGCTTTTTGGGGGGTTTAGGGGCTAAAGAGAGGTTCTAGAGAGAAAGAGAAGTGATCGGAGGTGTGACGAAGAGTGGAGGCCTCACCTCTTATTTATATGGGGCTGTAGGGTCATTCACGTCGTAATGTTTATGATGCTCACGTCGTGAGCCAGCTGGAGACACCCAGGCACAGCCTAGTGCTGACACGTGGCGTCGCACACACGGTGTAAATCAGCTGATTTACAAAAATTCATAACTTTCGCATACGAGTTCCGTTTTCTATGTATTTTATATCCACGCATAGGTAGAAATAACATCTACAACTTTCCTCTTGACTCTGTCGGTTAATTCCCAACCGTTCTTAAATTTAACAGTACGAGGAGAATATACTATTAAATGTCCGCATAAAATTCATAACTTCTACATACGGACTCCGTTTCCGTCTGTCTTTTTACTATTGAGTTCCTAATAATGAGATCTTCAATTCTCATTTAGGTCGCATTGGGCAAAAACTGCTCGATCTAAAATTCAAGTTTTGGGTCTTGCACTGCTAAGCCAAATCTTAGAAAAACAATAACTTCCTTATACAAAGTCAAATTTGGGCGTTCTTTTTATGTACGCTCTCGGTTTAATGTATACTACAACTTTGGTTTAGATTAATAAGGCCAAAAATTCCTCTATCGTAAATTCATTATTTTACGGGTCCTGGTGCCGTGCCGGTTTTACTGTGAAACTTCGACGGGTCATAACTTCTTCGTTACAACTCGGATTTCAGCGTTTTTTATATGTACGGAATCCTTGTAACATATACTACAAAATTTATTAAGACTATTCCTTCTAAATAATCTTCCATCAAAAACTCATTTTTGATGTTCATTGTCTCTAAATTGACTAGCCTGGATCTTCGGGCGTTAAAGTTATCTCCCCCTTAGGATGTTTACGTCTCAGAATCATCAACAAAACATGACTTGTGTAATGATTCCATACATTATCTCTTCATCCTAAGTAATAACCGTAATTTCTTACATAGAATGAGTATCTAACTCTTGAAGTCCTTGACTGCAGGCGGTGCTCGATCTTGTACCTGCTCCCCATCTCACGTTATTATGACCTTCAAGTCACAATCTCGATCCTTACTGGAGACTGCTTCTTCTTTTTAACAAACTTAACATAAGTTGTTTGATTTCTATAATAGACCGATGGGTCACGTTTTAATAATATCTCATCGTAGGTTGCAATAATTAGACTCAGGTCTCTTAGAGTCAAATTCCGGAATGGAATATACTTTCCTTCATGTTCAAATGTGATATAATCACATTTCAACACATAGCATTTTGTCACAACCAGGAAATTAGGGTTATATTTTTCTATCCTTGTACAAGATAAATTCTTAGTGTAACCTTGTAACTCTACCCTCTGACTTAAATCAAACTTCAACACTATATAAGTTGCACATTCAAGAATCGTAATCGAAACTTCATTGTATAAACCCAAAAATCGATTCAATAAGCCAAACTCAATCATTTTGGGCCTTAGCCAAAGAATCCTCAATCCAAAACCTTTATTGGACCAATATTTCCTTATTGGGCCCTATTGGGCCAATAACCTCTCATTGGACCCTAATGGACCAAAAACTTAGGGAATACCTATCCAACTCATAAATAGGAAAGGGTAAGTGTCCATAGGACCACTGACTACTAAGAATAAAACGAAACTATCATCAAGGATCTATATCCCCTATCCTGAATCGAATACTTACTCAACCCACCCCCAGAAACAAGCAAAGATACACCTTCCACTAGTTCAGAAATCCCATAGTAAGAAACTCCCATGCAGACTTAAGAAGTATGAGGCAAACTATACCGCATGGAACATTAACTTTAGTAACAATAGTGTTCGCTCTAAGGTTTAGAGGCACTACTTTTGGGGTGTAAAATACGTGATCCTCATTAACCGCGACCATCCATTCATTTCACCATATAGGACGCAAAGGCAGAATACCTCTGTGTTGGGATGAGATGAACAACACCCAACTAACCAAAGGAGCAGGGTCAAGGGCTGGTACCAAAGGTCCACTAAGATCAGTAATCAGGGACTTAAATTCTCCTAGGAACGAAGAGACTAGACAAAACCGAGACACTCACACTTTTTCTTAGTACTTGGGATGTTGCTTTAGAATGAATTTCGGAAAGAAATTCCCTTTAACGGGGGGATGATGTCACAACCAGCAAATTAGGGTTATATTTTTCTATCCTCGTATAGGATAAATTCTTAGTGTAACCTTGTAACCCTACCTTTGACTTAAATCAAACTTCAACACTATAAATGTTTCACATTCAAGAATCGTAATTCTAGTTGAAACTTCTTTGTATAAACCCAAAACTTGATCCAATAAGCCAAACTCAATCATTTTGGTCCTTAGCCCAAGAATCCTCAACCCAAAACCTTTATTGGACCAATATTTCCTTATTGGTCCCTATTGGGCTTATAACATCTCATTGGGCCCTAATGGACCGAAAACTTTTATTAAACATTATTGTGGGCCGAAAACTTCTTTGGGCCAAGTTAAGTTCGAAGCCCATTACTCTTTTGGGCCATCATATGGGCCGAGAACCACTCTAAACTTGGTTAGCCCACTTTCAAAGAAAAAAAAGGAGAAAAGGGTGATTTAACTAAGCATGCCACCTCACAAATGTCCACCATATAACCAAGCACTTCAACTTATAGAATTCAACTCTTATATCTCTCTCCCCTCCTCTTCTCTATCTCTCGGCATATACACACACACACACACTTCAGAAATCCCACTTTCCTTCTTATCCTCTCAAGCATTTACCTCCTTATCCTCTCATTCAATTTCAAGTTTTTCATCATCTAGGAGGGATTTCTAAGATCCTAGGTAAGTCCATGATAAAATCCATTGTTTTATTTCAAGTTTTTACAAAGATCTTTCCTCTTACAACTCCATTTTCGTGATTATGCTCTTAGAACACCAAAACTTCACAAATATCATCAAGAACTCAAGCTAGGTTCAATGTTTCATCTTCTTCTTCATCTACATCTCAAAATCCCCAAGGTGAGTTCATATCCCCTTGTTTTCGGTTTTATAATGTTTTTGGGGGCAGGATACGAGTGCTTTTGTGTTAGATCTATGTATTTGTGCATGTTTATGTGTTTAACTTTTAGATCTTTACTTGAACATGAAGTTTATCACTTAGATCTTCATAAAAACCATGAGAAAAGAATATTTTGTCTTATATATTACATGTAATCTTGTAGATCTGAGGTTATACACCCTAAATAGCAAAAACAAGTGTTGTGTTCAAACATCTATAACCTAAACCCAAAAATCAGCCTTTAACAGAAACAGTATGGTCAAATTTCGGACTGTTTTGACCACCTTGATGATAATATTTTTCAAAACTATTTGATATGCAAAATTTCAGGTTTATATCTTTAAAATGACTACTCGCACACATTCAAACGATTTTTCTACAATTTTTGGCGATTTTTACAAAACTGCCAATCATTTCCGGAATGATTTCGGACCAGTCTGTGAAAATGAACATAGTCTGTGAAAATGAACATTTTCACACTGGTTTGAGGACATTAAAAATCTTAACAAACATTATGAGAAAATTAGACTCATTTTCCAAACCCTCAGAGTTTAAGGATTCGAATTTTGACTTACAATGATTTTTCTATAATATTTCTAAACACAGGGACAGAAAGGTCAAAAACAAGAAATTATTTTTATCATGCTAAAAGCTCTTATACATGTGTTAGATGCAAATTTGTATAACTTATATATATATATATATATATATATATATATATATATATATATATATATATATATATATATATATATATATATATATATATATATTAGACCTGACAATTTCAGACACGAAGACACGAATCTGTTAGAGACACAACACGACACGAATACATCTTAAAAATTGAGATAAAGCTTATTTCTCATTGAATAATCGTATCATGTCAAATTCGTGGCTAACACGTTTTCATGACACGAATACACGAATTGCCAGGTCTAATATATGTATATATATATCTATATATATATATATATATATATATATATATATATATATATAGATATATATATATATATATATATATATATATATATATATATATATATATATATATATTCAAATCCTTATTGGGCCTGGAAATAATATACATGTTTAGTGGGATTTAGTGTCCTTTTACATGCTTAGTGGGCCTTAGTGTCATTTTGCATGTTTAGTGGACCTTAGTGTGCTTTTACATGTTTAGTGGGCCTTAGTGTCATTTTACATGTTTAGTGGGCCTAATTTGTCCTTTTACATGTATAATGGGCCCGGAATATACATTTTCCTTCCTTTTGTGCCTGGAAATAATATACATGTTGAGTGGGCTGTCACACCCCAAAACCAGAACAGCGGAAACGTTCGGGGGTGGAGGACATCATGTTTAGTATCACAAGACATGCATCATAGTAACCAAAGTAATAAACAACCATTTCATTAGAAAGAAAGTGTTTACAAAGTATGTGCTCACATAACATAAACTACAAAGCAAATAAAAAAAAATAAGACATGAAGCTATTATGATCCATCTTCTGAATCCCAGTGCGCGTACCTGTCTATTGGTCTCCTGAGAATACAAGTTATTTTGAAAGCCTAGATCAACATTTAAGCTGGTGAGTTCATAAGATATTACTATAGTAGTGATGTAAGTAAGTTGTAAGAAAGTTGTAGTAACTTGTAAGTTCTTTTAGAAAAGTTTGCATGTTCCTCCAGATATCCTATATTTCCTGCTTTGATGAAAGATAAGTAAAAATGACTCTACAGTCCCTTCTATAAGTACTAAATGGATACAAGTTATATAGAACTCAGAGTAAACAAACAATCAGTTGTGTGTATCTGCCCTAAGCCCACAACCAAAAAAGGAACAGGAAATGAGGCCGAATGCACACATCCCATTGGTTGTTAGATCATCATTGTATATAACCCTGACGTATTCACTTGGTACTCACGGAATTAACTGTAATACTTCCATTATATTTGAAGAAAAGACACTTTAAGAAAACCCTTATTTCTTTTATTAAAAATGGTAGCCACAGTTGTTCCTTTTATAATCACTTAGTTTATACTAGCTATATATAATCTAATATCGAATAGATAGTTAATTGTGTGAATCTACCCTAAGCCCACAACCAAACAAGGAACAGGAAATGAGGCGGAAAGCACACATCCAACTACCTATCAGGTATTAATTATATATAACCCTGATGTATAAACTAAGATATTATAGAGCTAACCACCTAAGGTCCTTTAAGTTTATACTGGTTTAATAAATGGATTAAACCCTTTACTGGTAAGTTTCTAGTTTTGTATATCAAATGTTTTGATTGAAAAGTATGTTTTGTACTAGAAAAATGTGCATTGAATTAGTGTCCTATGACCTGACACATACCTGGTACCCCTTATGATTACTTGGTGTATACAGAATATATATATATATATATATATATATATATATATATATATATATATATATATATATATATATATATCTAAGATCGAATAGATAGTAGGCTAGGTGAATCTGCTCTAAGCCCACAACCAAATAAGGAACATGAAATGAAGCGGAAAGCACACACCCTACTACCTGTCGGATCCAATTAATATATATCCCTGATGTATACACTAAGGAATCATAAAGTAAGCATTATATGCCCCCTTTCTACTGAATGAACTAGACTCGACTGTTTTGTTTGTCGTTTGTAAAATGTAAGTTTTCCCTAGTTTATAACTATCTTAACTCGAAAATAGTTTGCATTAAATTTTATGTGGAACTGTCACAATATGAAAGTAATGGGAAAATGTAAGTACACAGTTGTCTTTTGAATTGACATCCTGACATACGGATTACCTTAAAACATGTTTGTTTTATTAAGGTCATAATGTGATGGATAGTACCCATACTATACGCTCTCACTGTAAGAGATTTTGGGGACCAAACGCGACTTCTGCAAACAAATTGCTACGTCGTGTAAATTCACATTAAAGTTATATGATCATGTATACCTAATTTACTATCACATTTTTTTTAGAACAATGAGTCAATGATTATTGGTATAGTTAGATCTTGTAGTGTTCTCATGCTATAGCATTTAGTATGTCCGTTCTGTTATAGTATCTCAGTATGTTCTTCCTGTTATCATGTATAGTGTATAATATGCCTCTCTGATGTATTGTATCTACCTCCGTGTTTCTCTTTATAGTATGCTCTAGTATCTATTATGAACTAAACCTCTAAACTATACCCCTTATAGTTTACTAGTGTTTTACGTGAACTGTTATTGAAAAGACTCATTTTACTACTAAGTTATGCTTGTACTTTAAAAACGGAGTTTTGTTAAACTATAAAGTAACATAACCTTAAAAGAGTTTTTGAAATGTTTTGATCAATTATAAAAGATATAAGCAATCTTTTGAAAGATGTTTATAACAAACATTTACACAATTATCATTGTGTTCAACTTGTATCCCCCCTAAAATCATTTAAAAGAAGTAAAACATTCATTATAGGGCTATGAACTCACCTTATGTGGGTGATTCAAACGAATATGCGTGTAAGGATGAGAAGTTCCACGAATGAAGTCTCGAGACACAACAAGTCCTAAAGGACATATAATGGCATATATTGACATGAATATAGGGTTTAGAAGCAACTATATGAAAGGTAACACCCCTAGGGACTGGGACTAAGTGATGGAATCACATGTGATTCATCAAAGGGATGTTCATGGCCAAGAAATGGTGTTTACGGCCATGGAGGTTTTAGGCCGTAAACTCATGGTAAAAGGTGCATAATAGGGTGTTTGAAAGGTAGGGAAGCTTATGGGACTATTGCTCTACAAGAGGGTGAGAAAAACTAACCTTTTAGGAGGTGTTGAGGTGTTTCCGGCCACACTAAGAAGTGTATTGCCGTAAACTCTCCAAATGGTCTCATTTTGGGTCATAAAGCCAAGGTTTTTCGAAGGTTCAAGTGTTCCAATGGTTAGCAAGTGTCTATAAGTGTTTAAGGCTCATGTTAAGACCAAAACAAGGGTTTACGGATATGGGAGATACTCATGGATGTAAACTCTCTTTGATGTTGAGTTTGGTGATGTTTCAAGGCTAGGACCTACTGATTAACATGCCTAACTAGATGATAGATGGAGTACTCACATTTTTGAGGGCCTTTGAGGAGATTACGGCCACCAAGAACAAGTGTGTGTTCTTGGTGTTCTTGGTGAAAGTTGAAGATCTATCCAAAAGTTGATTTCCATGGATGAAATTAACGAGTGATTCATGAGTAAGAAGGATAACAACAACTAGAGGGAAGAATCACTTACATTTTGGAAGATCGGGAATGAAAATCTTGATGATACTTGAGAGAGAAATGAAGTGTTCTTGAGGTGGAAGTGTAATAATGAAAAAAAAGTGAAGGGAAGGAGTCTTATGGGGGGAGTTTACGGAGCACCTTGAGTTTACGACCGTAAACTCATGTGTTGTGGCCGTGAACTCCTTTTTGGTGGTCTTAAGGCTTGAATGTTGCACAGTGTCTCTAGCAGGTACATTCTAACACTCATTCCTTAAGTGTACTAGGCTAACACTCCTTAGAAAGACCTTTAACAAGGCTAGAAGGCAATAATTTTTTGGGTTGTCACATGGGCCTTAGCTGTCCAGTTACATGATTATTGGGCCTGGAATATACCTTATATGTTCTTCTTTATTTTCCGTGTACGATTTCAATTAAGGATCTAGTGAGACGTGTCGATTGACACTTATTGAGTGTATGATCGTAGCCTACAGTTATAACCAGATTCTACTGGAGAGAGAGCGTGAGTTTGTGTATAGATCTATACGGGGGTGACGCCCCACATATGTGCTGTTCGCTACAGTTAGACTAGGCCAGTCTAGGGTGACAAACTGTACCTTATTCCGTCGGCGTCCGAAAGATGTCATTACAGGAGAAATTGTCAATATCAAGTATGGTTATAATGGACCACTTAGAGGAATTAATGTTATAAAATTTACGGGGAAACCATTCTCTTTTCTTTTTGGATAAAACAGTAACCTATGCGCGCTGGTACTCAACCTCGGTGGTTGAGATTCCATCATTCTCTTACGCAGACAAAATTGGGTTGTCTCGGATCATTCTCTTTTTATTTTCACAAACATTAACACATATGTATTAATATAAGATCGGACACAAACATTTCAAACCATTTTTTAGAAAATATCGGATTTTCTGGGAACGTTCTCTTTACTTTTATAAACAAAAGATAACAAAGGACATGCATGCATATATTCACAGTTTTAGAATGAGACTTACAAACTATTTTATAGAAAATATCAGATTTTCTAAAAACACTATGAGAACTACTCTAAACAAGTACAAAACCATTTTATACAAAAATGCTTATGAACTCACCAACAATTTAGTTGGCGGTTTTCAAAACGACTTGTATTCATAGGGATCCAATAGCAGGTAATAAGCTCGGCTATGAGATCAAGTGGTGCGATTTCAAGAACTTTTACTTTTCTTACTTTTGTGTAACTGATGAACAAGTTCAGTATGTAAACTATGTAAGTGTGTATTTCCAATGTATAATGTTTGGTTGATATGTTTCATTCTTATTCCATTGCTATGATATTGTAGATGAAGTCATCCGCCCCCGGACGTTTCCGCCGTCCCTGTTCGGGGGTGTGACACATTTCTAGCTACCAACTTCTATAACTATGACTGCGATACTTCTATTGATCGCTTTAATAATCTTTCACTTCAATCTTCTGGCTTATGTCAGATGCTACTTCGAAATTGTTTCTATGAACCACATAACATACTCATCAGACTCAATTTGATATGACCACTAGGGTCAGAATAACAATCATCTTCTTAGTCATCACCAAAACGATGGTAACGACATACTTGAATAAAACAAAATAAATTACTAGTTTCTTGGTAACCTTGTGACTTTCCCTGATCCAAGTGCGAGTCCTATGCTTCTGGTAGTATAGGCCTCTACTACCATTCACACCTACTCATACTTGTCCCAAGTATTGTCTCGCAGTCTTCTAAGTCACTATTCAAGAAAATCACATAACAATTTAACACACCGGATAAGAAAACGAAGGTTTTATATTATTCCTTGAAACGATTACATAGGTGCTCAAGTTCACCATACACTATGCCCCTAATAGGCTACATCATATGATACTATTTGTGTAGCTACTGCATAACTCGATCTTCGGATATGAAGTCTTCATCCTTGACTCCTCACGTTGTTATCTGCTTCGTCGAGGATCATGTGGAATGCCCTTGGCTTTGGCGGTGCCTCTGGCCTTGCTGCTTCATTTTTCTTTGGGCAGTCTCTAGACATGTGCCCCTTGCCTCCGCATCCATAACACACCTTATCATTATGTGTACAATCCTTGGAATATAGGTCGATTCTCCCATACTTGTAACATGTTACTTCTTCATTGCACCTTCCGAAGTGCTTCTTCTTACACTTTTCACACCACTTGGCTCCATACCTTTGGTCATCCATGTTAGACTTTGAGAAATTTCCCTTCTTATCAGGTATTGAGGATGCTTCAAGCTTCCTTTTCTCACCAATTTTAGCTTTGTCCAGACCTTTTTCCCTTATTTGGGTCTTAACGTTCTTGGTTGCCCAGATAGCGACTTTCAAAGTAGTTTGCTTGCTTGACCATTGGACCAAAGTTCGTTGGTAATCCATTGGCAAACTTGTTGACCTTGGAAAGTTCCGTTGGAACTAGGTAGGGAACAAGCTTGATCTTCTCCGTAAAACTTGCAGCATACTCGGTGACACTCATCCTTCCCTTCATCAAATTCTGGAACTCATTGTTGATCTCCAAAAGATCCTGATCAGAGCAGTACTGCATTTTCAGTTGCACCAGGAAATCTTCCCAAGATATCTTGCTTGCTTCTCCCTTGGGCATTGTGTTTGCCAGTAGCTTCCACCAACTTAGTAGTCTAGACTTTAATTATCTGACTGCAAAGACGGTTTTCTTCTTGTTGCCACAGTCACAGCTCACAAACACCATCTCCATTTCGGAGATCCAATCCGTAATCTCAACAGGCTTTGGGCTTCCTGAGAGACTCAATGGTTTTGCACTTAAGAAGTTCTTATAAATTTGCCCATCCTTGTCGTTTCCCCTCTTCGGGCCATTCCTTCATTCTCCCTGAGTTCCAGCTTGACTCATAGGACGGCTAAAGTTTCCTTCCTCCGATTGCTCGGGGATCAACTTAGGTTGCTCAAAGGGCATGCTAGGTTTGTTCCTATTTTCATGCAACATCTGCCTCATTTCTTCCCTTTGTTTAGCTAACATAGCCCGAATCATGGCTTGTACTCCAGCCATGGTGATTGGTTTAGGTGCAGCTTCTACTACAATAGGTATTTTCTCAATAACTGGGGGCTGTTGATTCCTATTTCCATTTGCGTTCCCCACTCTACTTCGGGTTCTTTCCATTTCGATCTATACACCAATTCAGACGTTCGGTGCGAAACGACGAGAATTAAGATAAGAAAGATTTTATTTACGATCGACGTCTAAATCTCCCTATTACTCCGAAAAGTTACATGCCAGTTCTAATACCATAATTAAATGTTTAGAAATCTGAACACATAAAATTTACAGATCCGGTTGGCAACAGACCATAGATCCGATCAAACGATAACATCGTAAACATCACAATTCATTTAACACATAAAAGCATGTTAGGCATTTTCCCTAAATTTGCTAGTTCTTGTGTCTTTTCAGGTGTATTACCAAAAATTTATTAGACACACTCCTCACCGTCATGGCTTAGCATTCTAAGTTTAATTCTACAAATAAATCCATATTGCTAGTTCGCTTAAACTAATGTTCTGATACCAACAGTGACATCCCCATTTTCACGGCCAGAAAAGACCGATTTTGTTTATGCTTTATAAAAATCAGAGTACTTCTTTTAATAAAAATGTTGCGGAATTTGTTTCTAGAAAAACATGATAAACGTGTTATCAAAGCATTTTTGAAGAAATGTATTTTATTCCATTTAAAACCTTGGGATGTCATCGTCAATACAAAAACATAAGCATAAGCAAAACTTACATTCATTTACACTAGTGATCTACGTCTCCATAATCTCTTAGTGTAATGTAACTTCATATCGACACCTGTAATACAAATAAGCTTGAGTGGGTCAGGTTGGGAAACTTGGTGAGTACATAGGATTTTCAACCCACAATAGTATAATTATTATGTTTAAACATCAATAATCAACCCAATTACCCATCCCCATTATCTTCCTTACTTTTAAGGATCTACCCTAAGAATCATCTATCCTGCATTCGTTCATTTCGAAGCCTATTGCTTCCAAGGTTTATATAACAGGCACTAAGTCCATATCTGCTAATGCTTGTTCGTAAAACACTAATTCTATAGCTGCTAAAGTTCATTCATCGAGTACTAAATCCATAGCTACCGGTGTTTATCTAATAGGTACTAAATCCATAGCTATCAACATTTATCTATCATGTACTAAGTCAATATCTACCAGGGGTTATCTATCAGGTACTAAGTCCATAGCTACCCGCGTTTATTCAATTGGCACTAAGTCTATAGATGTCGATGTTATTTATTAGGCACTAAGTCTATAGTTTCCTATGTTCACTCATATCATCTTTCATCTCTCATCATTCATCTACCCATGTTTACCCAACATATTTGTAGATATATAAAATACATATACAGTTTAAAACATATAAAACATGTATAAAAACATTCATCCAGCATAGACAACAAGTATTCGGACAGTATGCATACATAGCACGTAGTTTATATAAAATATTTCATATATATGTGTAAGATGAAACTAACTATGCACTCACCTGATAAGGTGGTGACTCGGTACTCGGACATCACTTCATTTACTTTAAAACAACTTCTTTTGACAAAACATAGTATCATTACCACTAGAGTTTAGTCGAACGTTCAACGAGACTAATTAATAGTCTAACTATTATTACTATTATATAAGCGTTAACACAATACTTTTCACCCAGTATGTATAGGCAGGGGCCGGACATGGAACACCGGAGGGCAGGATCATTTTGGCATAAAACACTTCTGAAATCCAGCAACCCAAGCGGCCCTCCAAACCAGATTCCCCGTATCGCGAGTGGTTAAAAAGATATTATAAAGACACTTATATAACACATAATAATATCCAAAATACTCATTATAAGGTTCTAATAACATTACTATACTGGAACATAAGTTATACTAATGTTAGGGTAGGCGTAGCTCACTTGCAATGGGTTTTTTTTCAAAACCGGGCTCCGCTGGAGCAACGTTCTCGAGCCGAAAGGCTCTTCTTCTCAGAGTCGTCGGGCGCTCCGAGGCTACCGCCTCGTGCTAGGGAGATTCCCTACGCTTTTAGGGGGTTTAGGGGTTAGAGAGAGGTTCTAGAGAGAGAGAAGTGATGGGAGGTGTGAGGAAGAGTGGATGCCTCACGTCTTATTTATAGGGGCTGGAGGGTCACTCACATCGTGAGTTTTATGATGCTCACATCGTGAGCCAGCTGGACACACCCAGGCACAGCCTGGTGCTGACATGTGGCATTGCACACAAGGTATAAATCAGTCGATTTTCAAAAATTCATAAACTTCGCATACGAGCTCCATTTTCGACGATCTTTATATCCACGCCTAGGTAAAAATAAGATCTACAACTTTCCTCTTGACTCTGTCGGCTAATTCCCGACCGTTCTTAAATTTAATAGTACTAGGAGATTATACTGTTAAATGTCCGCGTAAAATTCATAACTTCTACATACGGAATCCATTTTTGTCTGTCTTTTTACCGTTGAGCTCCTATTAATGAGATATTCAATTCTCGTTTAGGTCGCATTGGTCAAAAACCGATCAATCTAAAATTAGAGGTTTGGGTCATGCACTGCTAAGCTAAATCTTTGAAAAAATTAGAACTTCCTCATACGAAGTCAGATTTAGGCGTTCTTTTTATGTACACTCTCGGTTTAATGTATACTACAACTTTGTTTTAGATTACTATGGCCAAAAATCCCTCTATTGTAAATTCACTATTTTACATTTCCCGGTGCTGTGCCGTTTTTGCCGCGAAACTTCGATGGGTCATAACTTCTTCGTTACAACTCGGATTTCGGCGTTCTTTATATGTATGGAATCCTTGTAACATATGCTAAAAATTTTATTAAGACTATTCCTTCTAAATAATATTTCACCAAAAACTCATTTCTATGTTCATTGTCTCTAAATTGACTAGCCCGGATCTACGAGCATTACAGCTGTGAAAAACTCTTTTGCATTCTGCTTTTGTTAGCATATCTGCAAGTTGATCTTTCGAATTTATGTGAGGAAGCTCCATAGTTTTTCGTTCCAAATGGTCTTTAATAAAGTGGCGATCGATCTCTACAACAACGGTTTTCATTTAAACCTAAATGTATATATATTATTACAGTGCAATCAGTCATGAACCCTTATCGTTTTCATTTAAACCTATATATAGTTGGTTATTAATCGGTGTGTTTTTAGTCATGAAAATAAAATAATTGTTTCTTCAAGTTTAAACAATGTGTTGTGTTAAAAAAAAGAAACATTATTGACATGAAAAATAATAATCCATTCAACTCATCTTATACTTACAAGAAAGAGTTAATGAAAAAGTAAAACTAAAAAACATAAATAAATAAATAAACATCTTGGCCAGGGATTTTGGTTAAAATGTTTGAACTTTTGGATGGTGATAATTTTGCAAGGGTGCTAATTTTAACTTTGAAATTTTTAAACAAGAATGATGCTATTAACAACTTCAAGTTTCCAGAAAGATGTAAGGATTGATCATCTTCCCGCTTGTTCATTACACTACAAGAAAAAGACCCTTTTACGACGCGCAAGCCACGACACGCAATGATTTATGTTACGCAAATAAGAGTGACCTTAAAAGAGTGTCATCTCTTCAAAAATTTTAAGGATTTAAGTCACGCACTATTGCGTGCCCTTAAATTAGTGTCCCAAGAAAAAATTAAAAAAACACGGAGGGTGCTTTATTTTAATCACGCGTCCTCTGTGACTGTCGCTTTATAATTTTAATGAAACGCGCTTCTCCTATTAACGGGGGGAAATGAAATCTCCAAAATTTTGAAGACCCGCCTTCTTCTTTTCTACCTTCTTTCTATCTTTCATCTTCCCAATGATCGTGAGCATTCCATTCTTGATTTCCCTAACTCTTTCTCATTTTTTGATTGAAACTTGAAAGAATCGACGGAAATCTAAAGTTACCATCAGAATCACACTAATTTTCTTACTCTTAGAGAACCGGTGATTTAGGGCATTACTGCATGAGTTCTCTCTACAAAGTCTGAGGAGTTCGGATTCAACCCACCTCGTACGGATTAAGGTATGTTTTCTTTCTTCTCTCATCCCAATTTTTTATAATCTTCTATAATCTTGATTTTACTTATACAACAGAAACAAGCAGAAGAACGATACAGTGCCTTTTTCTCGTCTCTTCCCTTCTATGGGTTCTCCTTGTTGGCAATGTCGTTTCTCCCGATGTTGCCATCCTGCTTACTTCTGCATGCCTCCATCATTTAGTATGATAGTTTCATGGTTGCTTCAGGTCATCTTGACCTCATGTCGATTCTGGAGACTTCAAAATTAAAGGAGTGTATTTCATTTGCGTAGTAGGCATATTACAAAGGTAATTCTTCTTTTTTCAACCACAGTTACCTATTTCATGTACAACTGGTCCTTCTTTTTGGACGATTTTTGTGCCCTTCTACCCTTTCTCAAATCTTTTCATGGAATTATTGATATTTTATGATATAAGTACCTGATTTTTTTTATGCACACCAGGTGTTTGACTAAATGTTTGAACCAAAATATATATTATTATAATCAGTAAGTTAGTTAAATCTTGGAATCCATTGCACACCCAATCTTTCTCTACATGTATCTAGTAAAGTAGAGAGTAAACTAAAGCTAGGGTTCTTTTGTTGATATCAAATGATCACTTCTTCTTGAATTTCCCCAAAATTTGTTGTTTTAAACTCGTGATTCAACTAGAGACAGAGAGTTATGGAAGTGGAACAATCAAATCATTCATTGACCTTCCACGAGCCTTCCATGGAACAGAGCATTAGCTTCATTACAGAACTTCAGGTTTTAATTTTCAATTCAGTTAAAATTTCCTTTTTTTAACTTCACATCAGATCTGAGTTTTTGGTATATAGTTATATATGTCAATGATGAAAATATGTGCGATAAGTTTGAATTTTGCTGTGATACTTTCACTATTTGATCTCTCTTTTTTGTAATAGTATTTTTGTCTTATTTTTGCAGGGATTCTCCGTTATGCCTCTCCATATCCACAAATGTTGCAACCAGCATATCCTCAAAGGCCACTTGGAGTAGTGGGAGTCATTCCATCATTAGCTCGCCCACCAATTATGGCTATGCGGGGTCCAGTGGTCCCTACAATCATTAGGCGACCCATCAATACAATAACTCCAGCTGAAAAGCCAATGACCACAGTTTATGTTGGCAAGATAGCATCATCAGTGGACAATGAGTTCATGCTCTCCCTTTTTGTAAGTAAGTTCCTCTTTTTCTCACATCTTTACTGGAAATAGATCTTATTGCCCAATGTTCTTGGACTTTTTACACATTTATGTCTTCTGAAGCTCTGTGGGCCTGTTAAAAATTGGAAACATGTACCAGATCCCACTACTGGGGCTTTGAAGGGCTTTGGTTTTTGTGAATTTAGGAATGTTGAAGGAGTTCTGCGTGCTTTAAGGCTTCTGAGTAAATTAAGTATTGGTGGTCAGGAGCTCATGGTATGGTTTCCGCATTCTCTATCTTTCTTCTTCGTGTATATTCATGTAAATCATGCCTTATCTGATTTGAACATTTTTTTTAATTTTGAGTTTACAATTGAATTTTGATAATGTAGATAATAGTAGCACTATTCTTTTATAAATGCCCGTTTCTTTTTTACTTGAATACATTTAGCATCATGTAGCTAATAGTAGCACTATTGTTTTATGAATGCAAGGGTAAAATGGTCATTTAATCACATTCAGACACTTCATTTACTTTCTTTAGCAATGTCGTAATGGGTGTCACTCACTCTATGAATTAAGATGTTGCATTTTCCCGTTCTACCCATGTTTCTATTAGATTTAGTAGTTTTGCAAATACAAGGGTAAAATGGTCATTCACTTTCTTAAGTATGATAGCATATAGATTAAGTGTTCTTTGGAATGGATAAATAATAATAGTATTTAAAAAAACTTATCCTGTTTCTTTTCTTTTCCTAAATAATAACGATTCTTAACAATTCTCAACACTAAACTTTTATAAATGTGTACAAATTTACTACTAAACTATTATTTATGCTTCTTTATAGTTACAAGGTGGGACAATGAAGGATAAAATTAACTGTATCAGGGGTATGAATCAACCTAGCATCCCATCCCACATTTCATGTATTTTTCCCTGTGAAATAGAATTGTTAGCAATTCCTTGGTTATGGCTGCCATTCTGGAAGTTGGAGAGAACATGGAACACAATCATACTTTGATTTCTTTTCGAAAAACACTGATGAAAAACTTATGGTAAGTTCTAACATTACAATATTTTGTTTTATAAAATAAAAATAAAATAAAATAATAAGAGGTATTGATTGATGTGTGGCAGGAAATTGAAGAGGCTGAAATTAAATTGGATCTAATACAGAAAGAGCAGTCTGTTGAGGAGTCATCTAATGATGTCACGGATTGGAGAAAGCTTCCTTTTCTAGCCAGTAACATTCTTTTTTTGAATTTATGAATTTATAATTAATCTCCATGTGTCAATATTTCTAATGCCACTTTGTTTAAATCCAGATTGGAGAAAGCTTCCTTTTCTAGCCAGTAACATTCTTTTTTTTTTTTTAATTATCAGGTTTATTTTGAAAATCCATGGTTTTTGTTTGGCGTTTCTTATGTTGGAGCTCTTAGTGCATGGTTTTCTTTGTAGTTCCCTCATCTCACATGTGGGAGTCTTGCAAGTTCTGCTGCATGGTTTCGTTTTTTCATCACATCCTTGTCTTAGTGTCACAGTGCCATATAACTATTAAAAAAGAAACATTTAAAAATCTTTATCTTTGATAAAAAAGAAAAAAAAAAGATTAAAAAAATTACCTCTGGAGCCATCCAACGATATGTCCCTGTTTCAGCTATCATCATCTCTGTAACTGTCTCTTCTCTTGCTAATCCAAAATCTACAAGTTTTAGTGTTCTTTGATCTTTTGTTAACACCAAGTTTTCTGTAGAACATTAGAAATTAAATTAATGATAGGATTTAATAGAGATCATTTGTCATTAAAAGTTTTATAATTCAAAATGGGTTAGGAATCATTGCCAATTTCTCACTATGATGAAAAACCAATTTTTCTTTATGATATTTATCTGCCTCCAATCTTGCATCTTCTATATTCATCACATAACCAACCAACTTTATCTTCTTCATCATCTTTTCAGTAGCTGCATATATTTTCTCAGACTCAAAATTCACATCATCTTTAGCAACAAACTCATGAATGACACCATTGAATTTAATTGAGCTACAACCTGGAGTCTTTTTAATAACACCCTTTTCTTTCATCTCTCTTCTTACTCTAAATGCATCTTCTAATCTACCAACTGATGCATATATACCAGCTAGAAGTAAATAGTCTCCACTATGAATAGTTTCCAAATTCATTATCTTCTTCAATGACTCTTCTCCAATTGTCAGGTATTGCCTAATTTTTTATAAACATTTTCAAATTGAAAACTTGCTAAAAACTAGCTTGCTACAGGTTTACCCAGAGGAATGTTCTAAGGGTGTATCCTAAAGGGATACGAGTTGACTCATCTAACTACAACCCACTAATTGGGTAGATGCATGGAGCTCATATGGTGGCATTTAATATGCAGGTTAAAAATATATAATATATCTAACAATTTGGAATCTATTCTGTCAAAATCTTCATATCCATCTCTTAAGCCAAACCGTGTTCCTTTGTTTGCTTATGTTTCTGGATTCATCTTCTTCTTTTATCTACTTATTCTGTAATTACAGGCTTACAACTACGTGGATGTTCATAGAATTAGTAGTAGATTCTTGTTTATTGAACTTTACATATAAACAAAGCTTAATATACCAAACAGCAAAATACAATGTTTTCTTGTTTTCTTTAGCCATCACATATTCACATGTCATTTTTTTGTTTGTTGATATACTTTCTATGATCTATAATAGTATAATACTACCCTTCTTTTGGTTGTGCCAACTTTATTTCTACATAAAGGGGTTAATGTCATAATATAGTAACCAAGTCTCAAGTGTGTTCCACCTAGGTACTTTAAACTTTTTTTTTTTGAATAGGTTTTGCCACCCATGTTTCATTTATATGAAATAAGGTAAAATATAACTTATTTGACCTTTTTTAACTTTTGACTATAGACTTAACAGTGATGTGGCATCATATTTGATTTAATTTCTACCTTGATGATTCCAGGCCTCTGATCCGAATCATAGCCGACCGATTTCCATAGCAAGTGAAAAATGCTATTTTGTCAACTTTGACCATCATATATATAAATTTTGTGTTACTATTCAGTTTGCACGCCTTGAAGATGCTAGAGCTGCATAGAGTTTAAATGAAAAATTGTAGATTGCAGGTCGAATGATGAAGGTACAAATTTCTCCTATGATTGTGTTAAGATTAATCGTCTGGATGTTAGTGAATGACCATTTTACCCTTTCTGTAAAATCAGCCTTTTGACTTCACTTATTTCATATATCTATAGAATGTACAAAACTGTTAATTTTTTATATATATAATTTGAATTGTAATTTGTAAATACTTATAGATTGAGTGGAATGTGAGATCAGGCCCTTTAAGAAACATCGATTCTGCTCGAATATCGATTCCCGGGACTATAAAGTATGATGACTCACAGCAGTGGTAAGTTTTTAGGTTTCTTATTTTTTGAAAACTAATTTCTTTTTTCTTTTGTCATTCCTAATTTTTATACAACATATCTTGATTCTTGTAAATTATTTGTTGGAATTTAGAAACAAAAGTTAATAGATTAGTAATTCAACTCCCTTGTAAATATTTTTACAAATATATTGAATTCCTTTTGTGCAAATTGATTGATCTTGTTGTTGTATGTACAACTATCGACATAGAGCACGATTGGAGGAAACAAAACAATATTGGAGAGGATGGTAAAAATTAACTCTTTGATATTTGTAGTCATTAAAGGAATTTTTTTTTATTATGTTTAACTTTCTATTTTTGTAAATAAAAAAATTTCAGGTATGAAGGCCTCTCGGAAATTTTTTTGTCATCTCCTGTCCCCAAGTTGTTGCTGTTGGGTGGAACAGATAGACTTGACAGGTATAATAGATGTTTATGGGCCTTCCATGTTAATAACAAAATACCATACTCTGGAAAACAATTAAGGATTGTTTAAGCATATCACTTGTTTATGGGCCTTCTTAGGATATGACCTAATATAAATACTCCCAAGTTTCTATCTGTTTCAATAGAATTTTGTATAAAATTGTCCATATACTTTGTAAGGCTTAATTTTTTTTCTTACATTTCCTTTATCTGTAAGACAAGGAGGAATCTTCAAGGTCCCTTCTAGAAATGAGTAACCTCCTTTGTAAGAGAGCTTGCATGGCTGTCAGAATTCCAAATAGCTACATTTTATATAAAATTGTCCAAATGCTTTGTGTATTTATTTAAATTTTCTTGAAGAATTAACATGGTTTATTAGTTGTTTCTGATACGAACATGTTTATTGGTTGTCTGAAAGGAGGTGACGCCTGGATTTGGGAATGGATTTCAAGCTACTCCAAAGACTAGCACTACCATCCAGATTCACAAAGTTTATGGAAGCTCTTATCGTTTGCCTTCTACTCATACATGGTAAGATAATCATGTTTCTCTATCAAATTACCTTTTTGCCCCTAAGCTATGTCACACTTCAAAAGAAGCATGCTACATTTTTCTATGTCAAGATTTTGCCTCTGAGCTATCTGCAGGCACTGCCAAATCCTTCAAAAGAAGCATGCTACATTTTTCTATGTCAACTTTTTCCAGTGTTTTGGCTTTTGTTTGGCAGCTTGGATAATCTTGTAGCACCTGATCGTCCATGCCACTCTTGGTAAAACAAATTTATAGTGTACTTCTTCCATTCATGTTAGTAATTTCTCATTATGATGTCTTGTTTCTTGTGCAATTTTATTTTTAGGAGGTATTTTACTTTATTAAATGTTTAAAGTTACAGGACATGAGTATGGACACATCATGGAACATTTTAGGGCAGTTGTTGGTCTTCCTCTTGGTGATCCATCAATGAAGTGGCCAACTTGCATCATGTAATAACATTTTAGGCGAAGATGTAAGTATATGTTTTTTTTAATGAATAATGTAATCATATTAATGAATATGAAATAAAGTTTCTTATTTAGTATGTGATAATCATGTATACGGAGAAAACAATTTCTATTGATTTGTTTTATCTTTCCATGGATTGACTATTTGTATGACATTAAATTTTATGCAATGGATTGTATTTTTTGTATAGTATTTTATTTTTTGTTATGAGACATTAAATGCAAATTTAATTTGAAAATTAGTAAATCTATAAATAATACTTTTTTTTAAACATTTAAAATTACGATACGCAAAAATGTGTGTCATCTTCATTTATGACATGGCCTTTCTTGACAGGGGCTTCTTTGATACGCATTGCGTGTCATAAACACGCGCGTCGTAAGGTTACGACATGCAAATGTGCGTCGTCTTCCTTGATACGCATTGCGTGTCGTAAACGCGCGTCGTAAATGCGCGTCGTAAATGAGCGTCGTAAATGAGCATCGTTTATAGACGACGCGCAAAAGCGTGTCATCTCTCTTTATGACAGGGCCTTCCTTGACGCGCATTTGCGCGTCGTATGAGCCTTTTACGACGCGCAATGAGCGTCGTAAAAGGCTTTTTTTCTAGTAGTGTTACATTCTCTAAATTCAATCTCTAGATGCTTCTGTTCTTCGTCTTAAATTTGATCCTCCAGTATCTTTTCTTCTAATCGTGTTTACTATATTCCATTTGAATTTCTTTTCTTCCAATGAAAATCTTCAATGTTGATATTAATTTTAGAGAGGGAAAAAATTCAAGATTCAAGAACGACGAAAGGATTAATCATATCATCTTCCCACTAGTTCATCACAGTCTCTAAATTCGAACTGTACATGCTTTTGTTCTTTGTTTTTAATTTGATGTTCTAGTTTGTTTTCTTCTTTTCGTATGAAATTCTTCGTTACTTCTGTGTGAATGTCTCTATTAATGGATTGTGGTTTATAACACTTTGAAACAAGAAATTCGTAAAAGGAACTTAGGGTTTAGATAATTACATGGATTAGCTGATGAAAATGAACTGGAGTTGATAACTACCATCACAAAAGAAACAAATTGACAAACTAAAAATCCGTAGATGATTCTCCAACTCCAAAATCTTTGGTGACTTTTCATGGTGATCAATTTACGATTGGTTGAAGAGAAAAAATTTGAAGAAAGTCTTGAAAATCATACTGCTTCTCACAATTCAATGCAAAATAAAGAGGAAGATTTTTCGATGTTGGTAGGTGGACATAGCACACGAAGACAAAGGTGCCTATGATAAACACGACTCTTTATATGGGAAACAATAATACTTTTATTAAGACACTTAAAAAAAATTCACTTTGTGCAACTACTACACACTTTGCTTTCTTTGAGGCTTTCTTGGATGGTTTGGAGCAAATGATCTCCATACCTATTTATATGCCTCTTAGGAAGGTTCTAGATACTAGTATACACTTACTACATACTAGATAACTCTAGACCTATCTAACCTACTCTATATGCTTCCATATGTTTCTAGAATATTCTACCATGTTCTGGAGAGGTCTAGGATGCTCCAGCGTCTTCTAGAATGATCCATAACCTTCTAGGGTGTTCTATGTCGTTCTAGAGTATTCTAGATTCTTCCGATATATTCCGGAGTCTTCCATAAGGTTCTAGAATCTTCCAGAGCGTTCTATAACAAGCTAAAGTCTTCTAGATAATATATGTTCGATTGGGCTAGTGATGATCGTTAACACTCCCCCTCAACACTAGCCCCCATTCTTCGTACCATGTGGAGCTGACAACGAAAACCTTCATATTTTCCAGTACTCAGCTCTCTGGTGAACAAGTCTGCTATTTGGTCGTCGCTCTTGATCTGTCGCATCTCAATTTCTTCCATCAAGACTTTCTCTCTGATAAAGTGATAATGCACTTCCACATGCTATGGTCTAGCATGAAATATTGGATTTTCTACCAACCGTATTGTAGATTGGTTATCGTAGTTAAGTGGTACCGCATAGTCCACTTTTTTGATGTAAGTCCCTATATATATATATATATATATATATATATATATATATATATATATATATATATATATATATATATATATATATTATTCAATTAAGACTTATAAACTGGTAATCATATTCAATTTAGCTCTTTACCCGATCAACAGGTCATCCAACTTTCATAAATTACATTTTTGGCCCAGATTTCAAAATTTATTACAAATTTGGTCCAAAATTTACACTTTTGGCACAGATTTTAAATTTTATTACAAATTTGGTCCAAACTTTACCCTTTTGGCCCAAATTTTAGAATTTGGTTATGAATTCATCATAAATTTAGTTGTTTTTATAATTTTTTTTCTAAAAAAAAAATTCAAATATGATTTTTTTTATAAAATCACGTTTATAGAAAAATATAAATATATTTTCACATAAAAAATCTTATATTTTCTATATTAAAACTTTTTTTTTTAAAAAAAAAACGTTTTTATATACGAAATATCTGTTATAAAAATAGGTATTTATTAAGTACATAAATACATACAAATATTTCTTATAAAAAATATATACAAACACATATTTTACAAAAAAAAAATGTATACAAACACGTATTTTATTATAAATACATTTGTATGCAAACACATATTTATAAACAAAAAAATATAAAAAAAAAACACCTATTTCATAGTAAACATATATATATATATATATATATATATATATATATATATATATATATATATATATATATATATATATATATATAGACACACACACACACACACTAGCCGTCTACCCGCACAATGCGACAGACGACGAATAGTTTATTTCGGGAATTAATTTAATTCAAAAACGTATTATCTTTCACGGAGCGCAAATCAAATACATATTGCTATTGGTCGGACTTTGATTGATTTCAGTTTAACAATAAGTATGTTGATGGTTTAAGTTAAAAACAAGCATGTTGATGTTTTAGCTAAACAAATTATTTTCATTTTATAGCTAATTAATCAAATTTGCGTGACTCTTTTTATGCGTAAAACAATGAGAACAAACCCCATATAATTTCTTCATGTTTGTATTTTTAGTTGGTTTACTTTTAACCCCTCAATACATTACACGCTTCATAAATATTTGTACTTGAAGACTTCCATATAACATCAAATGCATGATTTTCTTCATGGAGTAAGTTTACTTGAACACTTACGTAGAAGATAGTAAAGTAATGCGATTAACCAACCTTCTTGTAAAAAAAAATGTGTTGTACTAATGACATTTCAAAAACTTTTGTGGCTCCTTTTTCTTAGCCTTTTTAGTATCACAAAAAAAAAAGAAAAAAAAAATCTTGTGAACTAATAGTAAGGAAAGCACAATTTAGTGTATATTAGTTTGTTGCTTTCATGTATAACATTTGAAGTTGATAATTACCTCATCAATTCCGTATACAAAAAAGTTTTTGAAAAAAAAAGTTTTATAGAAAAGAGAAAAGTGCAATCAAGCCCTTACGCATTGGCTTCATAATAGATCTAGTCCCTATATTTTTCTATTCAATTAAGGGGTCGTTTGATAGTTGTTAACTGGGTTAGAGATGATTGGGTTTAGAGGCTGACTGGATTAGAAGTTCTGACTGAGTTAACTTCTGACTGAAATTTTTTGTTTGATTTTATATCTGACTGACTGTGCAAAATGATTATGTTGCCCACAAAATCTATATAACCACCAACAAAACTTGTTTAATCAAAATACATTATTAATTTATGCAATAATATCAAGAACATCAAGATTAAAAGAAGAACAAAAATCAAAATATTTGCTTGTGATTGGGGTTTTGGGTTTTAGTTACATTAACAAACACTTTTGCACTACTTAACACCAAACATTCAAAACAAATTTAATTTGAGAGTCATAAGTTGTTAGATAATCATATTGATTAGCTTCATAGATTAAAAAGTTTCATACTTTTTAACAATATTTAACATAGACATTCACCTTGCAATACACTAAATGATCACTTTTATGTTTGGTTGCTGATTTTGGCTCCTATTCTTTGAAGAAATAAGAAAAACATTGCATCTTTAGCACCCTAAAGGTCTAGTTATTAATATATTTGTGTTTTTGACTAATCTCAAACGAGATATCAGACCAAATTGTTGATCATGAAAGAACATCTATACCAAGAATCAATAACGAATTATCTGAATACTTCATCCATGATCAATTTTGACTGTATCCATTCACTTCAACAATAAACATCAAGCTTTAATAATCATTGGAATGAAAGAAGATCATCAATCCCAATGTAAATATGCATTAGCAACTCACATATTAAACTCTCATTACTTTAATAAAAAAGAAATAACAATTAAGTTCAAAATTACAACTTTACCTTACAACAAGGAGAACTAATGCAAGCACACCAAACACATACCGATAAACCTTCTATTTGGATCTAACACGAACATTAGCTGGAAGATTGTGTCTTTCTAAAAACTCAAATTAAGATCAAGGTAGTAAAACAGACCCTAAAAGAAAACCAGTTAAGAATCCATTGATGTAAAATTATAAAAAAAAATGGCAAAATTCCAACAACTAAGCTGACTAAAAGATGAATGAAAGCAAATCAAAACTAAAAAATTACGATTGAAAAGGATGAATGTAAGTAAATGAGAAGTAAAAAACAGTTGAAAGTTTTGGAGAAAGACTAAACGATTGCAGTAGGGTGGAGAAAGAAAAAACGTCATACCTGAAAGAAAGAAGATGACGAAGGAAGGAGTTCTCGTTGTGCAGTGTGTGTGATCTTGTCTGTTCTTGCGTTGAGATGGTAGGGCAAAACAGACATATTGGTATTTGTTCCCGGTCCTTGAGATTTCAGTTGTGGACCGAGTTAGGAGAAATCAATGGACCGAATCCTAACTCATGGATTGAGCCCAGGCTTTTTAATGTTATAACAAACACGTTAATTGACATTTTCGGACCCAGTCTATATTTTGATCCAGTTAGAAGCTATATCAAACACACCGTAAGTCCCAAAAACCGATAATCGTATTCAATTTAGCCATGTGACCCGGATAATAGGTCATCCAACTTTCAAAAATTACATTTTTTGCCCAAATTTCAAAATTTATTACAAATTTGGTCCAAAATTTACACTTTTGGCCTAGATTTTAAATCTTATTACAAATTTGTTCAAAAATTTACCCTTTTGGCCCAAGTTTTAGAATTATGTTATGAATTCATTATGACTTTAGTTTTTTTACAACTTGTTTCTCAAAAAAAAATTTGAATATGTTTTTTCTTTATAATATCATATTGATACAAAAAAAAACATATTTTCCCATAAAAAATCCTATATTTTCAATATACAACCTTTTTTTTATTTTTTTTGTATATGAATACCTATTTATAAAATTAGGTTTGTCTTGTAGATGGTTTCATGAATTTCTCATACATAGCATTGTAGCAATTTTTTTGAAAACAATTTAAATCAATTGATTGAATCTATTCATATATGAAAATTGTTTTGAGTTTGCAATTTATTTTTTTATATTAACTACAGATAACTATTGAGAAAATAATTATGAAAAAAAACTATTTTAAGTTATGAAAATTAGTTTATTTAAATATAATTTATTTTAACAGTAAATATTTTTTTCAAACCTTCTTTGGAAATATCTACAAACCTTTTATCTTTTAAAACGCAAAAAAACACTTAAAATGAAAGAATTGCTTTTAATCACTTTCATATCATAAAATAAGTATGTCTCTAGATTCAACAGACAGAAACATAATCAAGACCATTGAATCCATGTTAAATGATTGTTGTGTTTTTTTCTCCTTTGAGACTTGTTCATCCATATTATATTAGCCTTGATTATTTTTCTTTTTAATTATTTTAGAATACGTTATAACAAAATTAGATTAAATCATAGCATAACGAAAAATCAGTTACAAAAAAGAGATAAAACTAAAATATATAAAAAAGAATCAAAATAGGATCTCTTTTTGTTTAACATTATACTCCCTTTTAGTTTTGATCATCGCTTGAAAATATGATCTCTTTTGACTATATATTATGTTATTTTCAAATATGATCTCTTTTGACTATATATTATGTTATTTTCATTAAACCGGTTTTAATTACATATTATATTAGTTCCATGTAAACTACAACAAATAATTGTTTATATAGCTATCAAAAAGATTTATAAATGGAAATGTAAAATATAATTTATTATGTCAAGCGAAATTCTTAAATACGTCTATTTATGTACTTTATAAATACCTAATTTTATAAATAGGTATTTCGTATACAAAAAAATTGAAAATAAGGTTTTATATAGAAAATATAAATTTTTTTATGGGAAAATATGTTTTTTTTTGTATAAATATGATTTTATAAAGAAAAAACATATTCGATTTTTTTTTTGAGAAAAAGTTGTAAAAAAACTAAAGTTATAATGAATTCATAATATAATTCTTAAACTTAGGCCAAAATGGTAAATTTTGGACCAAATTTGTAATAAAATTTAAAATCTAGGCCAAAAGTGTAAATTTTTTACCAAATTTGTAATAAATTTTGAAATCTAGGCCAAAAATGTAATTTTTAAAAGTTGGATGACATGTTGTCCAGTAAAAAGGGTAAATTGAATATGATTACCGGTTTTTGGGACTTAATTGAATAAAAAAAAGTATAGGGACTAAATCGATTATGAAGCCAATACGTAAGGGCTTTATTGCAGTTTTCCCTAAAGAAAATATAAGATTTTTTATGTGAAAATATGTTTTTTTTTTGTATAAATGATTTTATAAAGAAAAAACATATTAGAAAAATTTTTTTGAGAAAAAATTTGTAAAAATAAAAAGAAAACTGAAGTTATAATGAATTCATAACAAAATTCTAAAATTTAAGCAAAAAGGTTAAATTTAGGATCAAATTTGTAATTAATTTTAAAATTTGGGCCAAAAGTGTAATTTTTGGACCAAATTGGTAATAAATTTTGAAATCTGGGCCAAAAATGTAATTTTTGAAAGTTGGATTATCTGTTGACCGGATAGAAGGGCTAAATTGAATACGATTACCGGTTTTTAAGACTTAATTGAATAAAAAAAATATACGAATTAAATCAATTATAGGCAATATTTAAGGGCTTCCATTTTTCCCTAAACAAAATATACATGGAAAAGTTTATCAAATTCCAGTGCCCTTCTTCGTTACCAGTCTCTTCGGTTTCTCGGTCTCTTAAAATTCACTCTCAACCTCTGTCTGCCACTAACCATTGTCGTTCTCTCTCGGCACCTCCGTTTCCTCTTCTTCTTTTTCTCTCATTGATCTAAGGTCATCTTCAATGGTAGTTTAATGGGGAGTTGAATGGGGAGTTTAATCCCATTAAACTCAAAATCCCCATTGTAGGTTAATGACATGGCACTCAATAGAATGGGGAGTTCAATCCCCATTGAACTCCACACTCTCTCTCCTCTCACACACATATAAATGATGTGGCAATCCATTAAATTGTATTGGGTTTAATGGAGTGTAGAGTTTAATAGGTAAAATTGTATTGTTAGTGGAATGTATATGTGACAATCCATTGAACTCATTTGAGTTCAATGCATTGAAGATGGCCTAAGCTCCCCTCGCAGTACCATCTACCATGGATTCATCACTATCGCATCACCACACCAATCACCACCACAATCTCATGTCACTCACCACCATACCACTGTCGCAAGTCACCCTCAAGAAAGTCTATATCTCACAATTACTATCACCGTAAGCCACCTCATATAGGTGAAGAATACCACAAAGGAGAGCATGAATTAAAGAAGATCAATGAACACTCTATCCCATATCGAGAAATTAGGGGTTCTGTTTAAACAGAATAGCTAGGGTTCTTCCCTTCAATTACCATCTCCACCATCATCGATGCCTTCGAAAACCGAAGCTAGGTATTATCTCTTTCTGTACCTGGTTTGCTTTCTTTCTTTGCTAAATTTCTTTAATTCCACTAGACCTCTCTCTCTCTCTCTCTTTCTTTCTCTCTCTCTCTCTCTCTCTCTCTCTCTCTCTATATATATATATATATATATATATATATATATATATATATATATATATATATATATATCCTTCTCTCTCTTTGCAAGTTTTAATTTATCTGGTTCGATTGTGTTGTTATTTGATTTTTATTATTTCATCGTAGGTGCTATTGTTTAATAAAGTAAGAAATGTGAGAAGAAAAGGTGAGTCTCTATTTAACTTTCTATCGAGCACTATAAGCATTTTTCTTTTATGTTATATAATGCCTTTATGCTAATCATTTTGTTTTTACTTGGTACAATCCATTTGATCTACTGATGTGTGGAGGCAAAAAAAAATTCCATGTCGATGGTTCCTAATTCAAGCAAGGTGTATCTCCTTAGAAATTGTTGGTACATTTGTTTATTTTTTTAATTAGTTAATAGGGATTTTGGTAAACACTTTGTCTATAAATGAAACAGTGGGTGGCGAATTCCCAAATAGTTTGGCTTTTTTTTTACCGTGAAAGGTGTTATTATTTTCATTTCCATATGTTACCCCTCTCCAAATTGCATGCACGCTGCTTCTTAACTATTTAGCTTAATCAAGTTATAAAAGCTTAATAAACATAGGTTTTAATTGTTTTGGAGTCTGTTTCTATTCCATTTTTGCAACTAAGTCACTAAGTCGTTAAACAAATATCAAATCCTGTTAGTGAAGGGTTTGTCCTCATAGAAATATATGAGGTTTTGCAGGCTCGAACCTGAGGCAAACATTATTGAAGACACAATAAATGGTAGTTTCATCACAGTTTGATGCGAAGTATTACTGTTTGGTCCCACATTTTTTTTTGCATAGACTTTATTACTCTTTAATCCCATGTTTTTTGTATAGTCATTATTGTCAAATTTGAATAAAAATGCACATTAAAAGTTAGTGTTTTCTATAATCCTTTGGAGTCGTGAGAACCTACTCAACCTTATTGTCAAATTTGAGTAAAAATGCACATTCAAAGTTAAAGTTTTCTATAATCTTTTGGAGCCGTGAGAACCTACTCAACTTTATTGTCAAATTTGAATAAAAATGCACATTGATAGTCAGATTTTGGATATCAAGATAGAAAACAATCTTGTTCATATTAAAAATAGAAAATATGTGTGATGGAGCAACAAAAAACTACAAGATGAGATCAAATTTATCAAAGCAGAAAAGATTTTCCTCTTCAAAATAAGATTCCAACAGCAACTAGTGATTTGCGAACGATATTGCAGGTCATTAGCATCAACTAAGGTGATATCAAGGCAAAATATTTCATTTAAAATATATAGGTTTTTGATCTATTATTTATTGATGAGCGGAATGAATATTTTTGTTCTTCAAAATATTTCATTAATGGGTTGTGCTGTTTAGTTGTGTCCTAAAGATCATTGATCTTTATATATGGAAATTTGTAATGTTATACCTAAACAATAATTGTATTTTTAGGTTTTTGTATGATTTGGCTAAAGTTTTATTTGAATTTTTTATTTAAAAGGTAATTTTTTATTATAATGGCTAGGAAATCTTATAAAGACAAACAAACAAGCGAGCATATAACAAACATAATAACCGAAAGTATTAGCTACGAAGCACATATTAAGAATGTCACTAAAGTGAAAGGAAAAGTATTAGCTACGAAGATAAACCCTAAAATAACATCCAACTTGTATATTCTAGAAGAATTGATCTAGACATCAGTGTGAAACAACAACCCAACTATATTTTGCTTCTTTGAAAATGTCACACCAAAAATTTATAGCAACCAAATTTGAATTAGCACATGAACAACTTTTTACGTTTAAAAAAGCACCATATCAATACTTGATTGTGCAATAGTGATGTTAAACAGCACAACTTGAAAGCTTGCTCGGGATTGACTGTTTTCACATCGATTAGAAGGAGTAGGAAAACAATTCAACGACAATTTATACGAGGGACAATCTAGAAGAGAAAAAACAAAGAAAAGAAAAAGTAAAATACTTGAAAAGCATCATAGCAGCATGAACATCTGATATAAGAAATGAAGCAGGAACATCGATTTTAGTCTAAAACTTAAATATTAAAAAAATGGTTATTTTAGAGTTTGTAGTTCTTTTGATCTATTAATTTTGAAAATGTTACATTTCATTCTCCTAACTTTACAAGTCGTGGTTTGACTTTATCTATGTAAATGATTTACCTAACATCGTTGTTTTTCTGTTCAAATGCAATGTTTGTTAGTGGCAGTTTAATTTATAAATTCCACAATGAAATGTTTATTGTCCTTCCAAGATTAATTAACAAATAAGATTCTATACAACATTTTCTACACATACATATTTTTTGTCAATTAAATAAGTAAATTACACGAAAGGTCCTATGGGTTGCAATATTATTTATACTTGCTCAATATATATATATATATATATATATATATATATATATATATATATATATATATATATATATATATATATATATATATATATATATATATATATATATATATATATATATATATATTTAACTACGAACATCCCAATGGTGTGGTTTTATTTTCGGTTAGTCATGCCGAACCAAAAATATTATTTATATTTGCTCAATATATTTTGTTAACTAGGAACATTCCAAAGGTGTAGTTTTATTTTGTGTTAGTGAACCAAAAATATCTTTATTGTCTTTTTATATTTTCTTTTTATACTTATTATTTATTTGTTTGGTGTAATTTTAAAACTTAAATTTGGCCCATACCTTAACCTACCCCCTATATTATATGACATTGTTCTCTCTTTATCACCATCTCATGTCAATGTCGTTTATCACCATCTCATGTCAATGTCGTCCCACCGGATTGTGGAGCAATGAACCTAGCCATAAACTATATGCAAAATGGGAACTATCTAGCATAAAACAGTTCGCCAAAAAGCCGAAAGGTACTATATTCTGAGAGGAACTAGCTAGTGACACCGCATCCCGCATGTACTCCACTATTATATATATATATATATATATATATATATGAAGTATTTAGATAATTAAGTGTCATGTGTGCCTATAATCGTTATTGGAACCTTATGTGGTAAATGAAACTGTATGAGCTAATTTTTATTTAACCATATATATTTTTATACTTATAACATATGGGGTAGTATAGGGTAAAGATAGATGAAAATAATAAAGAGAGGTCGAACTTTTATAGTACTACCAAATTAGTAGTATAGTTACCTAGCAGGGTATTGATGATGAACACAGACTGTTCTAGACAAGTCACGTCAAACATGGGCAGATACACAACCTATAGATGTTTATAAGTCAAGCATGGATAGACTTGTAACCTGTAGATGTTTGTAAGCCATACACGAGAAGGTTTAAAACTTATAGGTGTTAATCGATCATACATGAGCAGGTTTACAACCTGTAGATGTTAATGAAATTGTTTACGGGGAGGTCGACAACCTATAGGAATGGATGAACAGTATGCGGATAGATACACAACATGTAAGTGTTACTAAGTTATACATGGGCATGCCCGACATGTACATGTTAAGGAACTTCATACAAACACGACTACGAACTGTAGGTATGAAAGAATTATTCTCATAGATACTTTATTCACCCCATGATTGTTTTATTATCACATATTGATAAGGAATCCTCGAAGTTGTATTATCAATTTAGAGATCCTCTATGATAGGTCCCTTGAGATCATCGATTTAGGATTAAAGATTGTGACTAAAGGGAACGGGTAATCAGGCTATTTGTTTGATGCAAAATATATATATAATTATAACAAATTAATTATAATACTGTGGGTTGAAAACCCTATGTACTCACCAGGTTTTCCAACCTTACCCACTCAGCTTCTTTGTATCACAGGTAGCGGTACGAAGATATATGATGTTTGGATTTGTTGAGAGAATCCATGAAATATAGGCTGTTAGATGTTGTAAGGTCAGTAGTGACTATGTTTATGCTTATGTTTCTTATATTATTTATGGCATCCAAATTTTTTTAATCAATCAATGAAAAATATTTCTTCGAAATTATTTTTATGTGATAAATTTCACAATATAAAGAGCACTTTATTTTAAAATAAACATAAATAAAATGGTGTTTACCGACCTTAAAAATGAGGATGTCACACCAAACCAAGAGACTTTTGATTGTAGTATATGGAAATCTTATTGTTATGCCATTTTTACACACAAACAAGTCTATTACTTTTTAGTTTTTAAGATTTTAAATTAGGCATTGAGCAATGTACTTGCAATAATCCATTTTTTTACTAGTTTTAACACTTTTTTGTTTGTACCTAGGCCCAAAATATCCTAAAACCGGCCCTGTGAAAAAATTTCAACTAGTGTTTGGGATGAAGTTATAGTTGTTTATCTATATGGTGTTTTATTCTTTAAAAAAATTAATTTTTTTTTCTCACATGAACATTTCTCAATTTATGTATGATTTCACTTTTTGGTTCTATCTTGAATGGATATGTGTTTCTGGTCTTTATAGCTTTACTCTTAGTTTTGATGGGTCTATTTTTGCTATGAGACCGCTCGTGCATTCATTATTGGACTAGTTCTTTTTGGGGGTGACCTCGTGGTTTAGCTTTGTGGTGTTCTTGTTATGGATCCTAGTGGAAGAAGGTTGATTTGCTGAGTTGTTTACTACCTTTTGACGTTTTAACAACTAGGTTTATCTTTGCATCTGTGGGGGTGTTTTCTTGATTGGTTTCATTTGTGTTTTCTAGAGTTGTTGGTTTGCATTCTTTTTTTCCTCCGACATTGCTTGTGCTTCTGGTTGTTGTGTAATATCAAGATAATAGGTTTTTGTTTGTTCCATTTCTTAACCTTTTTACCCGGCTTGGATTTTTTCAAATGTGGTGCTTGTTGATTGAAGATTTATGTTTCTTTTGTAAAGTTGGCCTTTTGTTCTGGCTTGTCTTGCTATGAAGGTTGTCGGTGGACTAGATTTTCACTATTTAGACCTTTTTACCATAGGAGGAGGGGATCTTGTTCTTGCTTAATATTGTTCTTTGTTGTTTGGAACTTTAGTTTCTTATGTTTTTCTTGTAGATCGTTGTTTACTTTGTTTGATTTGTATGCTTTGCTTCCATCTACCCGTTGCTGGTGTTTGTTGATTATTAAAGTCTTAGCATTGAAAAAAACTTATCAGCTACTCCTGCGTTCTTTTCCGTAGTAAAGTGTTTCACCTTGAAATTAAAACTTATAAGTCAATGGTTAATTTTAACGCACACTTTTTCTATACTCAATGTTACATGTGCCAAGTTTCAAGACTATCGAGTGAGGAATTTTCAATAGTTTTGATGTCAATTTAATAATTTAGTCTTTGTTTTCCTACTCTTACATTCCGACTACGGAGTGGTATTAGTATATTTAAGCTCAATCATTAATTAAGCCACATTTATATTTGCTAAAAGAAGTCAAAAAGCCTGATTGTTTAAAAATGGGTTATATAGCTACATGAACGTGTCTCTTATAGAGTTATAGTAATAGAACTCGATTATTTTCTAGAGGCTGGGTCACATACCCATATAGCTAAAAGCCCCAATTTTTATGTTGGTAACCGTGTTACTTGAGTATAACATACAGCCGGGTTCATTGAGTTGAACCGGATCATATAGCATTTCTCTTTATAAATCCATGTTCCTTCATAACATATCTCGATTTTTCCAAAAACCAGGTCCTATTTAACAAGTCCTATAACGTGTTTCATAGTAGTGAATGATCGGTACTATGAGGAACTCGAAAGAATGAGTCCCCATTTGCTCGAGGTATCACTAGCAATAATATTATATAGTATTATTGCATCCATTACCTGGATATAATTAAATAATTTTTTGAGATTTATAATTATCATGGCCTTATATAAATGGACCGATGAGCAAGTTTTTTCATACACGTAACCACACACAAATACATCCACACACTACTACAAAATGGTTAATAGAAAACGCTCCTTAAAATACGTTTTTAAGAATTCGGTATTTTATTCTAGAATGCGCAATTTATTTTCTAAAAAAAATACGTTCATCTTAATGGATCGTACTTTATTAGGGTATCCAAAAAGATGCATTAAGGTTTTTCATCTAATTAATTTATTTTGCCGCCTAAATATATTTGCCCAATATCTTTTAATTTGTATCTCGTCCTTACCCTAATTTTACAACCGTTCGTGTCTTTCCTATAATCCTACGATTGCCGCATCATCACCACCACTAGAAACCGTTGCCGCCACCACCATAGCCACCAATTGATGTTGCTCCACAATAGCCACCGGCGACTGTTGCCGCCACCATGACTGTCATGCCTTCTCTGCACACACCATTTGTTCGTTCAAGAGGTTGCTTCTTAATTATCTTAATCATTAATCAGCAATTCTAAATCTTTAAGATTTTGGTGCCTCCGTTGTTGCTTAGGATACTTGGATTTTAAAATTGCTATACATTTTTTGCCTAAGTTTTTTATTATGGTATGTACGATCTTCAGTTTTCTTAGGGTTTTTTTTTTGCATAATGGTCTTTGACATGACCAACCTCATACATAAGGATGTTGCAACTTTGGTTTGATAAATATTGAATAAGCTCTTAGTTTTTGAAAAGTGAAATTCCCATAGCACTTTATACTTTTTCAAACATTTAGTTTTTGAAAAGGGAATGCTTTCTCTAGCATTTGAAGACTTAATGAAGCAACTATGCACACACTGTGGCACCAAGAGCATTTAAATCAAGGTTTGTTGGTTCCTTGGTTTTTCCCTTGAATTTTGTGGCAACATGCGTATTTTTTATTGTATTTCTGTTAATACAATGTTGAAGTTAAAAAAATATATATATATATTGCATGAATATTCTAAGGATTAATTGAACTAATGTTGGTATGATATAAATTCTTTTAGATTTTTGGTATCCTTAACGTGAGCTATTCACATCTAGATTAGATTTCTCTACATTAATTTTCATTCATAGAATGTTTGTTGCATATTTATATTACAGGATGATATTGGAATAAATAAAAGCTTATATGAATTAGCTGGAAGTTATCTGAGACATGAATTCTTTAAATCACCTATGTTGGTGAGTTTCGTTATGTTCCCACTTTTCGATGAATTTTTCTCTACAATTCTATATATGCTTTACAATTTTTTTAACTATCCAGAGTATTAAAGGAAAAGTAATGTAATAGACTTTTTCAGTATCAACATATGTGGTTATGGGTAATCATATAAATGCGAAAAAATGATTGTTCAAACAGATAATGTCATGCTTTTCTATATTAATTTTACTATATTGTGAACACGTGTTCATATGTAGAGTGACACTGAGAACATGTTTGTTTCATGAACAGGTTTGGGCCCTAGGATGTTTATGTGGACACTTGTTCCATTGAGATTTGCTTATACTTAAGGCAAGGTTTGCTTCTTGAACATTTTTGCTTACGAAGTTGTTTTTATTTATCTAGCTAGTATTGGGGACTTGTATTTGACCTTAGGTCTAGTCTGATTTGGTACTGGGAAAGTCAAAATTAACTTAACTCGATGTCCTCATTTTCTAATTTCTATTTTTTTTTGTAGATTTGTTTTTCATAATTGCTACACACTACCAGAATATGTAAGTTGTAATATTGTAAGCAATTACAATGTGTTGAGCTCTGGATTCGTCAATATGTAACATCTTTCATTTTATTATCTTCAATTGGAATCCATAATGCACAAAAGATATTTTTTGATCGACATCCCATGATATTAACACTATTTTAGAAATTGCGGGTGTGAATGCTTATTATGCTATGGATCTGTGCCTACACCAAAAACTTAATGATTACAATGACTTGATGATGGAGTCTCCACATTTCTCATTATAAGGTATTTGGCTTTTTATGTTTTATATCAAGTCATGCATGATTTATTTGATTTCTCCTACCCGTATGGTCTCAAAGTGTAAAATAAAGTAGACTCCATGAATTGGAGTAAAAAATGGTGTCTCAAAGAAACAATTTGGTGGCCATAACAATGTTACTCAATAACATTGTATCAGCCACTAAATTGTATTTTTTTTTTTATTAATTTTGTTAGTTATGGAGTACGGTTGTTTCTAAGAAACAGTACTTTATAATACTTATAGAGTACGGTTATATAACCGTACCCTATTTAGTTGTTAAATAGGAAACTCTCCCCTTAGAGTACGCTCCTATAACCGTACTCTATTACCTATTTTAACCGTACTGGATTGCCACTTTTGTAGTAGTGACATACTCTTTAAGAACAAAAAGATACATGTGATTTAGATCATTAAAAGTAGTAACCAAGAATACTATCAATATATAAAATCATAAATTGCCCAATCGAAAAAAAAAAAAGTTAACTGCTTGTTTAAAGTAGATGGAAAAGAAAAACAAAAATTTATATATTTTGTTGTACAAACAATAACCAAATACAAAATAAAATTAAACATTAAGTTAATGCCAAACAGGAAAAGATAAACAACAATTCACACATTTCGAGATGAAATCTTAATACGTCGAAGGTTAGTTTATAACTAATAAATGTTTTATACAAGGTTGCTTGTGTTATCAAAGGAGTACCCATGACAAAGAATCAATATAATATAGTAACCGACCAAGAATCAATATATAATATGTAAACTATGATTAATATTGTATTCCATAAATCTGAGTTTCCGCCTTATCATCTTATGCCTTCTTCTCTTTTTTTAATATTAATATTATGCTTCCATACGATGTTAATGAAAAAAAGAAAGGCATAAGATGAAAAGATGGAACCTGAGCCTTGTGAAAAACACAGTAGGAGACCAACATTTCTCTGATCTTGGTGAAGGAAAAAATAGGGAAAAGTGAAAAAGAGAAGTTATCGATGATACAAGGCATATTAGGCTAAATAAGTAATTATGTTTTTTACTATTCAAATAAGGTGTTTCAAATAAGTAAGGATAAACCAATTTATTGAAAACTTTTTATTTAACCTAATAAACACTATAATTTTTATTTAGCCAAACACTAAATATATGTACTTATGTGTGAAATTTGTATAAACAAATAAAGAGGTGAAATAAGCAATCCCATCTTCAAGCATAAGATGGATGCGTATGTATAAATCCCACCTATTTCAACGGAATACTATATATATTTACGCTTTTATATACCAAATTCTGTTGATGGTTAAAAGTTATACAATATTATTTTTTTCCTAAGCTAAGCGTCGATCAATTTCATAAAATATAGGCAATCTGAAAAACCACATAAGTATAAAATGATGGTTACAAGAAGATCAAAGCTCATCGTGTTGAAAATTTTTTCCTCGGATCTTTTGGCTACATGAGGGTTCCGAGCTCAAACCTTTGAACCAAACATTATCTGCGGCAAATGATGCTGAGTCGTTGTTGCGGTGCCATGACCAATGAGCATGTGTCTCATTCATTATTCTCAATCGACCATGTCCGAAGCTTGCCTCTCGATAAAGTGATATTGAAGGGCTAGGCTCTTTGTATCTAGTTTATTAAATATATATGAGCATAGTAACATTAGCATATGAAGACATCAAAAGAGACTTAGCGGATTTTAATGTATACTGGACCTAAAGGGTCGAATAAATAAATAAACATTCATAAGGAGAGTTTTAGACACTTACGTCATGGCAAGACCTTCTCTGTTCCCTCCATCGCCAATGGTTATGTATATTGGACCACATGGATCAACTTTGTTGTCATACACCCTACTCTGAAATAATAACTCAGTGAACATGCTACAAAACTTAGAAGTCCAATAAAAAAAATATAGAAAATAGGATATGGGTCATTTTTGTTCTATGTCTAGTTTCTATGTAAGAAAAAATCCCCAAACATGAAAAAGAAAACCTCCCGTAGCTTTTACACTATTACCAAGATAAGTCCATTATGAAAATTTATTGCTTATCTAGGAAGGCTTAGAGCTTACAAATCGTTCGTATGCATGAACATGGCCGGCAAAAACCATGTCAACACTGGAGTTATGCAACATCTCTTCCATTGCTACCCGCATACTTTCACCTTCTCCTTGATGAGCCAGATTGGAGTTATACCATGGTGCATGGAGGAGCACGATAACCCATGGTGTTCTTGATCTATCAATTTTAGCCACGTCATTTGCTAACCACTTATATTGATCCGAATCAACACTAAAATCCGCGTATGAACCTAACATAATGATGTGAGTTCCCACTACATCAAATGAGTAATAGAGATTTGATTCAGAGCCACTTTCTTCATGTGGCATGGGCCAACGCGCGTTGTAGGCTTTGAACCCATTGGGGTAGATGATCGGGACTATTTCTTGTTCATGGTTCCCTTCTGTCACCATCCATGGCCTTCGGCTTGCATATGGCTCAACCAAACGCCCAAATGAGTCCCAAAGTGGTTGTTGTGAATCTGCATAAGATAGATCACCAGGGAGGAGCAAAACGTCGTAGTTGCTTGCATTAATATGGGCAAGGGTTGAGCTTGTCCATTCCGTTTGTCCAAGGTCACCTGAGTTCACATGTTTTTTTAATATTAAAAAATTAAAATACTACATGTTGCACTATATAAAGATGTGAATCAGGCATACCAACAATTGCAAACTCGATGGGAAAGGTTGCAGGCGGTGTTCGAAAGTTAAACTCTTGTCCGGAGCCACCACACCTATAGTAATAGGTGGTAGCCGGATCTAGTGGTCCGATTGTGACATGGTGGATCTCCCCCGAAGTATAGAAGAAATAGTTGTAGGACGAATGTTCTCCGGTGGCTGATGAGTCATATTTCGACTGAACTTTTCCATAGTCGACTCTAGAGGGCACATCAGTTTCTTCGGTTACCCATGAAACCTTCATGAAATTCTTTCCGACCAATGACACATGCACCTAAAAATAATACGGTTATCAACTTATCATTAAATTAAACCAATGTTTGCGCTAAGAAATATAAGGAATACAACTTAGCCCATTTCATATAAACAAGATTCTAAAGAGGTACAAGATATTAGAGATTTCGTCATTGAATTTTAAATGAAATCATTATGGGTATCAGTTCTGACACAACAACAACACAAGCTTAATTTCATATGAAAAGAAGGGAGACCTGTTGAGGATGAGATTTTGGACCATCGTGAAGGGTGTAAACTAGTGGTCGTGGTGGTTGACGGAAAAACTCGACGGACCCATGGTGTGGTACGACAAAGGAAAGGATGGGGAGTATGAGGAACAGTAACTTTGCCATGGTTGCGGTGGACCAGTTGATGAGACTGAAATAAATGTAACAAGCGCAATGGCTACCAAAAGAGACGGAAAACTTTATTTATATACGTTTATTATTATTATTATTATTATTATTATTATTATTATTATTATTAGCCACGATAGAAAAATCTGATTGTATTTAAAAGTAATTGTATAATTTTAATATTGAAAAATATATGTTCTTTAATATAATAATTTTTACAATAAATTGATATAAATATTGAAATTATTTGTCATAAAATATAAATTTATTGAAATTACTATCGTCTTAAGCGTATATTAAGGGTTATACTTATATATAATCTTGAATAAAATTTTTTACTTATGTTTTATGTTTAATAGTAGACAAGATTGATAATTCGCATTAAAATGATAATAGTTTGTACCGATAATATATTTAAATTAGTAAATTATGTATATTAGGTTAATAGTTGCATAATTAAAATTAAATAAATTTAATGCTTTGAAAAAAATCAATTTAATATATATATATATATATATATATATATATATATATATATATATATATATATATATATATATATATATATATATATATATATATATATATATATATATATATAGGTTTAAATGTTTCCAACAAATATTGTGTGAATGGATGCACCAATCACAATTTAGCAAATTATTAATTATGTAATTAAATATATATGGGTAGTTATGTAATCTTTCATTTTAATTCTTTATTTAGTCTGATTGTTATCTCTTTATATTAGACAATGATTTATGGTTGATTTACTTATCATTAATTTGAATTTCTTTATATATCTGATTGAAACGTCCCCCACATACAGATCATAAATATCGATTCCATTATCTGCTCAATAATTTGTTTTGCACAATCGATGGATGTTGATACTGGAAATCGGAACCAGGTATTCATTTTTGTTCTTTCATATTTATATGTTTTTACTGTTTTTTCATATACAAATGTATAAAATCTATTAATCTTGCAGGATAATAAAGATCAGAATCCTGGGAAGGATATGGGTAATGTCAATGATCCAAACAATCTTGTGAATGTTGTTGTGAAGGAAAAAAGAAGATGTAAAATATATTTTGGATTCGGTCATGATAGCAGGAACTGTCCTTTTGGATTGATGAAAGCATAGAACTACAAGAAATTCATCAAATTTGACGTTTTTAGATATTATTATGTTTGATTTGGGTTAAATAAAAGTATGTTCTGATGAACTATATGCTATTATTAAGTTTCATTTTAGTATAATAAAACTATGGTTTGATGAATTTTATGTTTGTTTTTCTGATATATTCATGTTTACATCTAATAAATTTTTTGTGGTTTTCTGATATGTTTATGTTTCATACAATATGCTCATTCAATCAGAATGTCAAAAAACATGTTCATTTTATTTCATAGACAAAAGTTCAAAAATGGTCCCTGTGGTTTTCAAAAATATCAAGTTTAATCCCTAAGTTCAAAAAACCTCACAGATGGTCCCTATGGTTTCAAAACTTTTAACATTTGGTCCTTCTGGCTAACTCCGTTACTTTTTAGCCGTTAAGTCAGGGGTATTTTTGTCATTTCAATACTCAGGGACCATTTGTGAAGTTTTCTATTATTTTAAACAAATGAAAAAAAATATAAAATAATTATTTTAATATATAATGGTCCTCTCTCTCTCTCTCTCTCTCTCTCTCTGTGTGTGTGTGTGTGTGTGTGTTCGCCTGCAAATGAACTCAAACTAAAACCACTCACCCCAAATGAACACTACCTATTCCGATTCTAAAAGTTTATAAGCTCTCTCGTTATGTTCATCACAAAAGTCAATAAAAGAGATGATATTTACATGTTTGTATGAAGAAAGTACTTTGATCTCATTTAAGAAATGGGTTGCTTGATCGTTAGAAACTCAAAAACACCCACACATACACTTTTTGAAAATAAAAAAATCAGAACCTCATCCTACTGTCTTCTTCTCCCCCTTAACCATCGTCGATCTCTTTTCATAACCATCGGCTTTTGCCACCAACGGCGTCATTAAACATCTCCATCAATCTCCTCCGCCGTCAGACGCCTCAACAGTCGTGACTCCTAATTTCATGGGGGATTTGGTTTAAAATGGGGGCAGAACACACAATACGCTTGATTTACAGTTTCTTCATGTTTTTTTTCCGTGGCTTGAGGGTTTTAGATTGGAGAATTTTTTCAGATTGGGGGAATGGTGGGTTTTTCGATCTTGTTGTAGGTTTAAAGCGACACTCTCTAATGGTGGAATGAAGGTAGGAAAAAAGAGCAGATCTGCAAAAATGGTGATTGATGGGGGCATAAGCTAGGATTCATGATGGTGATGGTGGTTTGAGTTGCAGGTTTCAAAAGAGGAATAGGAGATAGAGTTGCAGGTTTCGCACACAATCACCTGCCCTAATCCTCCTCAATCTTCCAATACCCCTCTTAACTTTCAAAGGACCACCAAAACCTTTTTACCTCTGATAAAGGAGTATAAGAGGCAATGAAATCGATTATGAGTTCTAAGTTATTGGGTTTGAATTTCCGAAACAATGGATTTGAATTTCTGAAACAATGTGAAGGTTCGAAGCAAGGTAAAATGACTGAAAGAAGGAGATGAAGTATATGGATGGAGATTTAGGATGGATGGAGATTTAAGGTCAACAGAGAGAGAGAGAGAGAGAGGGGGGGGAGAGAGAGAGAAAGAGAGAGAGAGAGAGAGAGAGAGAGAGGGCCATTATATATTAAAATAATTATTTTATATTTTTTCATTTGTTTAAAATAATAGAAAACTTCATAAATAGTCCCTGAGTATTGAAATGACAAAAATACCCCTGACTTAACGGCTAAAAAGTAACGGAGTTAGCCAGAAGGACCAAAGGTTAAAAGTTTTGAAACCACAGGGACCATTTATGAGGTTTTTTGAACTTAGGGATTAAACTTGATATTTTTGAAAACCACAGGGACCATTTTTGAAGTTTTGTCTATTTCATATAATCCGTTTGACGGTTTCATAAAATCAAAACACATAATGTCAAAAACAAAATGTGTAAACAATGAGCATATTTTGAATTTTGATGAATTTATAATACTCTTGATCGATTAGATCTTTTAACAGGCAAATCAAGAAAGTAATAACAGTATAACACAAAACCACAAGAATGGATCTGAATGAGTCGAATGATTCTATTAACTCAATCCTCAGCAGAGCTCGATGAAGAACTTCCGCTGTAGAGGATTATAGGGTTACAAAAGATAAGAACGTAAACGCTTATAAAAATCTCTATCAAATCTTACGTTAAAGAATGCATGCAAGTATCTATATATAATAACCCTACAAAGAACTCACGGATGGACAGACCTATACTGTAACAGTCCGGATTCCCAGGTATTATTTATTCTTCTTAATTTTGGTGTTTTGTGAGGAGACTCGCCGAGTATGATCGCGGTTTGGGAAAGGGTTCGCGTCCGGACTCGGCGAGTCCACACTGTTTAATGAAACCCTAAATTTCAGGGTATGAGACCTATTTAAAGGGGCTTATGGCCGTCATTTGCGGCCACCAACCCCAGAGAGAACCCTAAAAGATTCCTTGAGCGTTTAAAGGGGCTTATGGCCGTCAAGAGGTGACCAAAGGAGGTGCTAATCCAGTGATTCTTAAGTCCAGAGACTTCATTTGAGGTAACCATTCTTTCCTTTCTCAGCCCTTGGTGTAAATCTTAGAGTTAGGGCTTCTTTGTGGAATGATTCATGGAGTAATTGGCCTCTTTTTGTGTTGATGCTTTAGATCTGGACCCAAAGAGGTCCAGAGACTCTTTTCCCTCAAGCTTTATGAGTGTTAATGGAGGCCATGAGCTTAGAATAGCATTCTAGAGACCATATCATCAAATAAGGCCTTTGGACCTTTGCATGAGCACCAAGATTGTAACTTTACGTGATAAATGTGCTTGGAAGGACTGGATCTATGAGTTACTGGAACGGATCTGACCTCAGGAGTGACTTTGAGTTCATGCATGGCTTAGACTCGTCGAGTCCGAAGAACAGACTCGGCGAGTAGCATGAAGATTGTCCATAACCACTCAGCGAGTGGTCTTACCGAGTTAAGGGTTGACTTAGTGATTCAGGGAGAGTCATAGAGGTTTGACAGGTGGACTGAGTCAAGCTGGAACTCGCCAAGTTGTTCTTGAGACTCGGCGAGTTGAGTCGTGGTGGCCCCGCGATTCATGCCAGGTGGAACTCGTCGAGTCAGGGAAGTACTCGACGTGTCAAGAGAGGATCCTAGGGAGTCAGTGAACACGTATAGACTCGTCGAGTCGCTCTAGTGCACTCGTCGAGTCCGGTCAAAGTTGACTGTTGACCAGTGTTGACTTGATAGGGGTAGTTAACCTTAGTTGTGAAAGTGTTAATTAGAGATATATTGTGTTATAGGAGGATTATAGCTCGGAGGATCGAGCACGAGTGATTTCTGGGATTTGCGAGTTATCGAGATACGCGAGGTGAGTCTTCTCACTATACTTTACCTTGAGTAGGTAACCAGAGTTATGTGACAGAGTATTTGTATGCTATGTGTTGTACTGCATTATTTCTATGTGATTTATGTTGTGCATGTTTACAGAGTTAGAACCGGAAGGTTCCCAGAGTTAGAACCGGAAGGTTCACAGAGCTAGAACCAGAGGGTTCATAGAGTAGGGTCCACGGACCCACAGAGTTATAGCCTCGAGTGGCTAATATGTGTTATGTGTGGTATTTTGGGGAACTCACTAAGCTTCGTGCTTATAGTGTTTTGTGTTATGTGTTTCAGGTTTCTCTCAGGATCACGAGACGGCACTGGCTCGATTGTACACACCAGAGAAAGAGTCATGTTTTGAGGATACTGGTTTATTATGCAAGTGAAAATGGAGTTATGTTTTGTAATTCGATTATGAATGGGATTTTAAGCAAAGTGTTTTTAAGAATTAAACGATTATTGTCACAACTAGAAATTTTGTGTCTTGTAATCACAACACTCAAGTAAAATGTTGAATCAAAAACTTAAGAGCATGTAAGATACTTACTTCATGGCAACAAAATTTCAATCAATACACCATACAAGCATTTCAAATAGTCAACAAGTAATTGGAAACCCTAGAAGTTCTTGTGTAGGTCCATTTTGGACTAGGACTTCCTTATTGGGCCCAATGGGCCAATAAGCTTCCAACTTGACTATCTTGGGCTTAGAACCTTAAATGGGCTCTAATTGGACCCACTTTCATTTATTTTCAACATTTTGGGCCTTATTGGGCCTAGAATGAAATAAATCAATTATATGAACTACTATGGACCATAATTAACCTAATCTAGCCTAATAAAGCATAAAAATCACACTTATATTTTATAAGGCCAACAATCATTCAACCTAACTCTAATATGGGCTTAGGGGCAAAAAGCCCAAAAATCCTTTCTCTCCTCTCTCTATTCTCGGCCCAAGACAAGCCCAAAAGAAAAGGAAGAGTTGACTTATTTCATGACACCTCATTTTTGTCCTTAGGTTTTCCATGCAACACACATATCTCCATGCAACAATCTTGTCAAGCTTCTCACTCCTCCCCTCCCTTCTTGTTTCGGCCGAGAGCACACACACACACACACACCTCACAAAAACACTCTCTAAATTACTCAAGAATCACCCACTCTCTCCATCCAAGATCTTGAAAATTTGGCTAGAAGCTTAAGGATCTTCATAAAGTGATTCATCATCTAAGGTAAGTTAATGGCTAACTTATGATCTAACTCCCTCCGCTTCATAAAAATCTCTTCTAAATTCATTCAATCTTGTGATCTTGCACCTTAGAAGCTCCTAAACTCGAGATCTTCAAGGAAAGGTTGCTAGGGCCGAAAATCACCTCATTTCTTTCCATCTCTTCTCCAAAAACCAAAACCACACCCAAAGGTGAGCTTCATACCCCCTATTTTTCGGTTTTTATAAGTTTTGTGTGTGTGTGTGTGGGGGGGGGGGGGGGGGGCGAATACAAGCAAATGTGTAGATCTATGAGTATATGTATGCTTTGTGTGATTTCTATGTTTATTTACATGTTCTTATGTGATTATGGTGTTGGATCTACTCAAAAAGGAACTCAAAACCGAGATCTACATTATGTTGAATGAAATAAGTATAAATCATATTATTTCATACAAATCAACTCTAGAAAAATAACCAAGTTGGTTAATATGAACTCCTTTGGGCTAAAATCCCATTTTTTGACTTTAAATGTTAAAAATATAAAGTTAAATGGCCCAAAATGTCAAAATACAAATTCTGATGGTTGAGATGAGTTAAAACAGTTTCAAAAATGTATTTTCTGGAAAATTACTCTTTTGAAGGACTAAAATGGAAATTTTTAAACCTAATGGGCCAAAAATGCACTTTTCGGCCCAACAAGGCCCAAATTGCGAGATTTTCAAACTAGAGGGGCTGAATCTGTATTTTTCTGTAAAACAGAGGACTACTAGTGCTCCAAGTCCATTTCAAGGGTTAAAAATACTTTTCATATTCAAAAGGGACTAAAGATGCAAAAATTTTCTATTTTGGGCCAAAAATGTAAAAATTGCGAAAATTGAGGTTTCAGCCGAGAAAACTTCATCTTGAGGGACTAAAACTGTTTTTCAAATAAACTTGAGCTGAAAAATACCCTTTCAATGAGTTTTGATACTAAAGTGTCTAGAAAAATGGTTTAAGGACTAAAACGGAAATTCTTTTATACAAAGGGCCAAAAATTGAAAATTTATCCAAAAGAAAGGGGCTGCAAAAGAAAAATTCTAGTGATTTTAAACAATAAATCTCTTAGGATGGAATACTAGTACCACGACTATCGACGAAATATAATACACCTTCAACACCAAAATCGTTATCAAACGAACTGATTCGGTCTCGAATCAATAACGAATCCGAACTTAATAACACGACGCTACTTCAATACACACGCAGAAATTTCGAAAAGTCAATACACATGTGGGAATACACCAGACGTCGATACACCATCTTTGGGCCCGAAAGTTTCAAATCGTGCTTGTTGGGCCTAGCTAGCCCAATGACATGATCTTTAGGCCCGAAGGAAACTCGCTTACATGTAGTTGGGTCTTATATGACCTAATTCCGTGTAAAAGGACTTTCAATGGCTTTTGTGCTGTTGGGCACCAAGGGCCCTTTGGTACTGCTAGCAAAGTCGAGAATTCACCAATGCGAGTTGGGCTAAGGGCCCTTCGCATTCATGATAGCCTTGAACGACTTATGGAAATATCAGGGGCTTCGTACCCTCTTTTCCTCCTCGGTTGTAGGGCTATGAGAAGTCAGGGTGGTTGGATTAAGTGAATAGTACGAACGACGCCTAAGGGATCGTTTGTATAGTTGTAAACTAGTCATTTTCATTAATGTGTGATTATAACAATTCACAATCCATAATTAACCCAATGTCACCGGGACTCATCGAATACACACGTCGCAACGGAATAACAAAATATAAAACGCTTAATTCAAAGTATTAGGAAAACATCGGGTTTTCCTAGGATTTTCAATTCATACACCTACGAGATGCATACCAAGTTTATCAAATTTTTTTACATTTATAGAAACAAACAAGCATACTTACGGATCTTCACACTTTTTATACTATGTTCTTTTCAGAAAATATCGGATTTTCTGGTGGTTTTCAAAACAATACAAAACATTATATTTCAAACATTACTTATGAACTCACCAACATTTCATATGTTGACGTTTTTCAAAATACTTGTATTCTCAGGTAACAGGTAAATCGAAAGGGAAAAATGTACTCAGTAATGTCTTGTTGTTTGTTTAATTAGTATCGAACAATTTACTTTTGGGCATGCAATGTTATGGATCAATGTACTGAATGTAAACGCTACCAGTTGTAATATTTCAATTCTTGGTGATGTATGATGTTATGTTTCATTATATTCATTGTGATGGTATTCAATTGAGTCACAATAGCCCTCGGACGTTTCCGCCGTCTAGTTCGAGGGTGTGACAATTATTTTTAAATGAAAAATTGTTTTGTAATTTTCGGTGTTACACATACCAGAGACAAAACTGGACTATCTAACGAGCCCAAAGATGCAACACTAACTGGACCTAACAATCTCCCCCTTTGTGTCAATTGGAGCGAGACTATCACTTCTTCTTGCTGGGTCCAGCTGCCGGAACCTTCTTGGTGGTATCAAACAGACGAGGGATAAGAGCGAGGATTGTCTGTCTGAAGCGAATGTACCCTGCACTGGATCATATCATCAAAGTACTTTTTGTCATCAGCTGAGTTTTGCTTGCAATGATGAATAATCCCTAAGACATGTTCCAGACATGCAGTGGTTTAAAGATGTTTGTCTGCCAAAGCGAACAGGCATTTTTGGCCTTCGTTTCTGGTAAACATAACATAATTTCTCTTCGGGTCTATCTTCCCCATCTGCATCGTGTTCAGATCACTTGCTGAGCCAACAAATAGTAGGCTTTTTCTTGAAGACACTCGCGATCTCCTGATCCATCTTGGCAACTTCCATGATGTAGCAGACAAGCATCCTCTTGAAGTGGTCAATGATCGGACCATATTCTGCTTCATTTGTAAGAAGGATGTTGTGCAAAATTATCCAGTTGTGTGGATTCAAGTTGGGAAGATCGGCAAGCGAAATAGCATGTTCGGTCTGGCAGAACCTCTCAGCACCTTAAACCGAACGTTGGTGAAGTTTCCTTCCCGATACGGCTTGAGGACCTGAACGTTGATAATCTTCTGAGCGCTCCATGTTTGATATTGTGGTTGAGCAGCCCTCAGATAGAATTCGACCAAATCCCTGTCAACCATAGGATGAGGATGAGGGATATCTGCAACGTTGTCAAAGGCATGGAATATGAAGGCCTTTCGGGTCAGTGGCATGTCGAACTGAGAATCGACAGAATTAATGTGATCTAGAGAGATCACCGGTTCGAGCCACAAGATGCTTGGTGTTTCAATTGCTTCCTTCAGCAACTTCTCAAGAGTCCAAGGAGGAAAAAGAGTTTTCCTACTCTCAAGAAGGTCGTGAGCTTCTTTCTGTTTTCTTTCAGCTTCTTCAGCCTCTCTAGCAACCCGAGCGCTGATATCAGCATCCTTGTCTCGAGCTTGCTTTTTCAAAAGATCAGCAATCATCTCTTTGTCGTCGTCACTATCTTCAGCAATTTGTTTCCCTTTGTCTTTTACACCCGAACCTGAGGCTTGACCTGTTGGAGGAGGTTTGGTTGTTTTTGTTGCTGTAGAAGTGGGAGGCGGTTGAGATATATTATCTCCCCCTTGTTTCAGAATGGACACGAAGTCAAGGAGCCCTTCAAGTTTGCTCAGGAGAGAAAGGGCAGGAGCAAGCTTTTCTGCGAGAGTTCGCCTCACAGAGTAGTTTAGTATCGGGTCATGTGCTTCCAGGATGTTGGAAATGGCTGCGTGGAAATCCGAAACACATGATGAAATCACCTCTCTTTCAGATCGAAGAGACTCAATCTCCTTTTGAGAATTGGAGAGTTGAAGACTCTTGACCTTAAGAGCAGTGGTCTTTCTAGCAAGAGCGTCCATGAGAGAGTTCTCGATAGCGAGATCTTCTTGAAGCTTGGTGAGGCGCTCCTCAATGGTCGCCTTAAACGCCGAGTTGTCGTCAGTGAGAGTTTGACGAAGAGTGGCGAAGGACGTCAGTTCAGAGGCAACTGAGGTAGCCAGCTTGTTAACGATGGGGTCAAGCTTCGTTTTAGAGGCTTCGGCAGTTTCCTGTAAAGACTGCAACAGAGAGGAAGCATCAGTAAATAGTTTTTCGACTTTTTCGGTCGCAGCAGCACAGGCTTTGGTGGATGCATCAATTGCGGCAGTAGCTGAGCTGAGAGAAACTTCATGAGCCTTGGAAAAAGCATCAACAATCTTCTGAACAGTAGCTTCAGAAACGGTAGAATGTGATGAAGAAGAGGAAGCGATGAGAGAATCAATCTTCTCGTGAAGCTCCTTGAGATGCTTCTTGGTGATGGGAGCATCATCATCGTCGTCACTCTGCACCTGATACGGACTGTAATAAACCGAATCAAATGTCATGTCCTCCCCACCAAGAAATGGTTCTTCGTCCTCTGCTGGCTGAGGTGAGGGTGGAGGCTCGGTAGTGGAAGTAGGTTCAGGTTGGGAAGTATGTTCGGTAGTGGGAGTGGGTTCGGGTGCTTTAGTAGGAGCCCTCATATCAGATACATTGGTTCTTACTTTAGCGGTTATTGTGGTAGCTTCAGTGAAAATGGGAGGGGGTACAGGGATAGAGATAGGTGGTATTTGAGTGGTGGAGGTTATGGGGGGAATGGAAATAGGAATGGTGATCGGTGGAGAAGAGATAGGTGAACTGGAAAAATGTACTTCTGGGGTAGGCGATCGTGGAGGAGTGTTACCACGAGGAGACTCGTCAGAGTCTGAATTGTCTTCCTTAGATTCACTTGAGGAGGAAGCAAGTATCAGCTTTCGCCTGGGTTGGGTTTTTCTCTTCTTCATTGGAGGGGATTGAGCAGCTTTGGTGGTTTTACGTTTCTTGGGAGAAGGACCTTTCGCTCCCTTTCCAACCTGCTTGTCTTTGCCTTTTTCATTCTTCTTTCCCCTTGGAGCAGGCTTATCAGCTTCGAGGATGGATTTGATCATCTCAGGAGTGAGCTCTCTAGGACCAGAGCGACGAAACTCCTTGTACGTTTGGATGATACGGCTTTCAGCAGGAACGTCTCCAAACATCGACTTAGGGATGGAGCCAATAAACTAAAATTTTGACGCATGGAGACTATGATCTTCTTGGTATGGAAAGTACCAATCGAAGATAGTGGAGAACCAGCAACAATGGGGACGTGATACTTGTCCATCACCCATTTTGTGACCAACGTCCAGAATCGAGCGTAGGAGATTTCGGAGTGTCGAGATGTGGATGCAAGGCTCTGGATCAGTTGCTGCCATAACACCGACCCATAATCTAGGTTGAGACCGTTGTAAACCCCACACAGAATCGTGATGAATAGACAAATCGCTCCATCCAACCCAGCACTGCGTTCAAATAACCCCTTGAACAGCAAAGTAAATAACCCGTTCCACTGAGGAGGCAGGCATGATTTCTTGAACTTAGTGACCGTTGTCAGCACCTCAGTATATCCCATATTGTAGAACATAGAAAACATGTGACCCACTGGAATGGATTCAGGGTTAACCCTAGATGAATCAGGTTCAAACCCTAAAAGTGAGCAGAATCGCTGCTTGGAGATTGACGCCTTGTGATCAAGAATGTCGAAGAAGATCCTATCGACAGACTTGTCGTAATGAGCAGTGGCGAAAATTTGGGATAAACTCTCCATAGGAACAACTTCAGCTTTGGTGAGAGCGGGAGAAAGCGGCGAGTATTTGAGGCATTCGATGATCGGGAACATGAAGGCATCATAAACCTGAGGAGTAAGATCGATGATCAAACTCTGTTGGGGACGAATCGGCAGGATGTGGGAAGTGGCATGAACAAATGATGAATCCGCCATTGAAGTGAAGAAGTTGGGAGAGATGATGAATAGTAGAATCCGTTCCCAAATCTTCGAAGGAAATACGAAGGGTTTTTCAGAGGTGATTGATGCGTGACAGTTGGTATCCCCGATGATTACGCAGGAGAGAGAAAACTGTCCCAATTCACACGCCTTCCCATCAGGCGCCGTTTTTAAACGAAACGGTTCCACTTCACACACCTGTCATTCAAGTGCCATTTGAAAATCAAATCGATTGGACTCCCGCCTAAGTCAGCATCTTATCCTTTTAGAGTAAACGTCATCTTAAAGCAAAATAACCATGTGGATCAATTTGAGCCACAACTCGTTTATAACTTCAAATCCCATTAAAAAATGGCTTGTAACTAATGAAACCAGAATTTTGGAAAATCAAAAAGATTTTTGTGCTTAGTGTGTAAAAGAGAAGGAAATAAAGCAACACATATGAGGGAATTTGTGATGACAGTAAAGACACGAAACAATGGATCCCGAGCACAAATCTCTTCCTTCAAAATCAAGAGAGACTTTAAAGTGTTTGTATGGTTTCCCGTTGAATAACGATCAGACACTTATTGAGAAGTGTTGAAAGGCTTCTTTTAATTAGGCTGATTTGGGTGGCTTTTGCTTCAGTTCAGAATTCCTGATCTTGATATAAGACAGAAATCGAACGAAGTACTTGTGAGACCAATGTAGTCTGTTGAACAAGTTGGTTTGAAATAATTTAAGTGGCAATGTTAAATAGTTTATGTAAAATCTCAAAAAAAAAAAAATTAAAACTGGATTCCATGGGAAGAAATGTTATGGGAATTAACAATTTCATAGGAATCACACAAAAGGAAATTAAAGATTTCACTTTCCATCCCCATGGATAAGTCCGTCAATTCGTTAGTGAATGCTAGAGCAAAGTTGATTGTTCACCATCAAAGCATAGTAAGGATTGAATTGTGGGTTTCACTTAGTACGTAGTGGTACGAAGCTAAGATCATGAACACAGAAGTTGTGTAACCATAAACCTCAGTGGTAATATCTGAGAGTCTCAAGGGTTACGTTTATGAAGCGAATGAGATGGAGAAAAGTAGTGTAGATGGTGTAAAGAGACCAAAGTACCTCTGCTATTAAAATAAGGACCAAGCAGAAAACTCTTGTCTCATATGAGAAGAGAGTAAGGTAGCTCATGATTAGAATAAATATAAAAGCCTAATTGGGAAGACAAGGTTTGTATATACCAAGTCAGTAAGGCTATTATTCTAAATCGAGGGAGGCTTTGGACACATACAGCAGCATGCTTCTAGGGACACTTAACTAATGAAAGAATTTCCACACAAATAGCCACACAAAAATATGAGATAAAAACATTTTGTACAAAAAAAATGTTTTTAGAGTTTTTGATAAAAAAAAAAGATCCAAAAAAAATTTGGAACCGAACCCGAGCGTTCGGTCTAATTCGGTTGCAAAAAAAAATAAGTTTGAAAAAGAAAAGAACTTTGAAAATGAGAGAGATGAATTTGAGAAAATGATACAAAAGGTTTACAACCAAAGAAACTACCTTTGAGATAAGCGAATATCAGATAATAGGACCGAACCCGAGCGTTCGGTTCATTTCAGCACACATGTGAACCGAACCCGAACGTTCGGTTCATTTCGCTTCCAACTTTTAGTTTTGAGAGGTAGTTTTTGGTACTGACTCTGATTCCATCATTCCAAGCCCTTGTAGAATTTTATTGAAACTCGCTTTAGGAAGAGCTTTGGTGAAGATGTCAGCCAGTTGATCAGTGGTTCGAACAATGTGAATTTTGACGTTCCCATCTTCCACATGATCCTTAATAAAGTGATACCTCAGTGCTATATGCTTTGTCTTGGAATGTTGCACTGGGTTATGAAACATCCTAATGGCACTTTCTGAATCACAATATAGTGGGATCTTTTTCATATTGAGTCCATAGTCCCGGAGCTGGCTTTGGATCCAAATCACTTGAGATGTACAGGAGGCAGCTGCGATGTACTCTGCTTCAGCTGTAGACAGAGAAACACATGTCTATTTCTTTGATTGCCAGCTCACTAACTTCCCGTCTAGGAGTTGGCAGCCTCCAGTGGTGCTTTTCCTATCTAAACCACATCCTCCAAGGTCTGTATCTGAGTAGGCTTGAATGAAGAAACCTAAGTTTGATGGATACCATAGACCGAGGGAGGTGGTTCATTTCAGATACCAGAGTATGTTTTTCACTGCAAGCATATGTGGTTCACGAGGATTCACCTGAAACCTAGCACAATAACATACAAAAAACATTATATCAGGCCTGCTAGTAGTAAGATACATCAAGGAACCAATCATCTGACGGTATAACGTGATATCGACTGCCGGTTTTTCCAAGGATGGTGTGAGCTTGGTGCCGAACGCCATTGGAACTTTGACCTTTGAGTCTCCCATCATGCCAAATTTAGAAAGAAGAGTCTTGGTGTAGGCTTCCTGGTTGATAAAGATGCCTTCGGGTCCCTGTCTAATATTTAAACCAAGGAAAAAGTTAATCGGACCCATTGAGCTCATTTCAAATTTAGTCTCCATCAGCTTTCTGAATTCAGCTGTTAAGCTAGGATTCGTTGAGCCAAAGATGATATCATCGACATAGATTTGAACAATTATAAGGTGGTTACCTTCCTTCTTACGAAAGAAGGTTGGGTCAACCAAACCTTGTTTGAATTTTGAAATTTTTAAGAACTTAGTTAGCGTTTCATACCATGCCCTAGGTTCTTGTTTCAGACCATAAACTGCTTTGTCCAGAATATAAAAGTGATTTGGGTACTTTTCATTGACAAAACCAGGAGGTTGCTCCACGTAAACCGTTTCTTCAAGTTCTCCATTCAGAAAGGCGCATTTCACGTCTATTTGGTAGACCTCGAAGTTCTTGTGAGCAGCATAGGCCAAAAATATTCGAACAGATTCCAGCCTCGCTACCAGAGCAAAAGTTTCTTCGTAATCAATTCCTTCTTCCTGGCAGTATCCTTTCACCACGAGACGAGCTTTGTTTCGAATCACATTGCCTTCCTTGTCCATCTTGTTTCTGAATACCCATTTGAGACCAACAACTGAGGCATCTTTAGGAGTTGGAATGAGGCGCCATACCTTATTTCTTTCGAACTCGTTGAGTTCATCTTGTATAGCTTGAACCCAGTCAGAATGATCAAGAGTAGTATTTACTGTCTTCGGTTCAACTTTTGATACGAATAATTCCACAAACTGATCGAACAGATTAGCAATCGAGGCCGTGACTTGACCTGATTGAGAGAAAATCTCTCCAATTGCTTCTTCAGCGGCCTTTAGCTTCTTGATGTAGTTATCATCGAAAGTCGCACAATATGTTTCTTCGATCTTCCTAGAACGCTTGTTTAAGACCCGGTATGCCTTTGAAGTAAGAGAGTATCCCAGAAAAATTCCTTCATCAGCTTTAACGTCAAACTTGTTACGATTTTCTTTGGAGTTGAAGATGAAGCATCGTGAGCCGAACACATGGAAGAATTTTACGTTTGGCTTCCTGTTATTGATGATCTCATAAGGAGTAAGAGAGAAACGCTTGTTGAGATAAGACCTGTTCTGCGTAAAACATGCTGCAGCAATAGCATCAGCCTAGAAATATAAAGGAAGAGAAGCGAAACTTAGCATCGTTTGGGCCACCTCACACAAGGATCGGTTTCGTATTTCGACAATTCCGTTTTGTTGAGGCATGTAGGGGGCTGAGAAGTTGTGACTAGTTCCTTTTTCTGCCAAAAAGTCTTCAAATTCTCTGTTCTTGAACTCCATTCCATTGTTGCTCCTAATGTTGCGAACGACTTTTCTCAGTTGCACTTCAACCTGCTTGATAAACATCTTTAGCTTAAGAGTAGCTTCGGATTTGTGCTTTAGAAAGAACACCCATGTAAAACGCGAGAAACCATCAACAATAACAAGAATATACTTGCTACCGCCAATGCTTTCGATTGATGATGGACCACACAAGTCAATGTGAAGCAACTCAAGTGGTTCAACAACTTTTGCTTCCCCATTTCACACGCAGCACCCAAATGTTCTCGATCAAACTTGAGCAATGGGAGACCCCTAACATGACCTCCAGTGACAAGTTTGTTGATGTCTTTGAAGTTGAGATGGGAGAGCCTTCGGTGCCACAACCAGCTTTCGTCAGAATGAGCTTTGGATAGAAGACATATAGCTGGATTTCCTTTGATTGGTTTGAGATTGAGAGGAAACATTTCGCATTTGCGTTCTGATTTGAGAATCACCCTTTTTGATTTCTTCTCTATGATTTCTGAACCTTCATCTTCAAATGAAACTTTGAGACCGGTACCTCCTACCAGTTGAGACACACTGATGAGATTATGCTGTAGCCCTTCAACGTACGCCACCTTTCTTATTGTGAAGTCTCCATTGGTTATCATCCCATAACCCTTTATCATTCCATAAGAGTTGTTGCCGAACTTGACATTCCCACCATTCTGAAGAGATCGAAACTCCCTTAGCTCTTCCTTCCTTCCTGTCATGTGACGTGAGAAGCCACTGTCAATGTACCATTCTTCGTCGAACTGCTCATCACTTATAACCTGCAGAAATTAAGCAGATTTAGGAACCCAAAGTTTCTTGGGTCTACGTGAGCCTTTCACAGGAACAGGAATAGTAAGAGAAACGTCAACAAGATATGTTCTTTTTATTAATGTTGTTTCATCTTTTCTTTTAATGGTAAACACTTTGATTTTGTTAGGATTAGCAACAGTTGGTTTGGTTTCAGGTTTTGGTGTTTGGGCTTTAGACTGCTTTCGGTTTTCCTGGACTCAGGAAATCTTCGATTTTCCTTTCAAGTTCATTGATGATTTTGAATTCTGTGCAGGAACGGAATTGGGTTTAGAAGAGAATTGAGAATGAGAAGAATTAGAATGGGAATTTCCTCTGACTTGTGGTTCGAAATGACCATTTTGTTTATGGTCATTGGAGGGACCAAACCTGGACGTTCGGTAGCTGTTGCTATCGGGACCGAACCTGTCCTTTCGGTTGCTCTTGCTTTCTGAACCGAACCTTTCCTTTCGGTTGCTGTTGCTCTCATTACCGAACCTAACCTTTCGGTTCTATTCCTCATGTGGCCCGAAAGCCTTTTCTTCTGAATTTGAATTTCTATCATGATAAGAGAAATGAGTGTTTTGAGAGCGCCAAAACTGCTTTCGCTCAGAGAGATTCTTTTTGTATCTTAGGTTTCTTTGCTGCTTTTTATTTTTCACTTGTTTCGGCTGTCTGTGGATGTTAGCCTGTTGTTTCAGCTTCTTGTCATCCGGTTCACTTTTCATAGATGATGTTTCGCTTGTGGAAGTGACTTCTTCTACAGGTATTTCTTTTGTGCCATTTGTGCTTGGCACGTCAAAGTTGTCAGGCTTGTTCAGCGGCTCTGGTACATATATTTTTTTTTCCAGGGCGTTCGCTCTGACAAACCAACTGTTTCGTCGACATTATCTATAGGAGCAGACCAGAAGAACTCATCACAGCCATCTGCGTTATCTTCGTTCACAATGGCAGTGAGTTTGGCTGTTTGATGTTCGGTTACTCCTGTGACTTTATACACCTGATTTGGAATAGTTCTCACCTTTGGGTACACTACAGCCTTTTCTTCAAGAATCGGGGACTTATTTTGGGACAAACGAGCGAACTCCACAGAATTTTCAGAAATCAGATTTTTGTGGTTTTCGGTTTCGCTCTTGACAAACTCAGAACAGTCGACTACATCCTCTACATAAATCTCACTCATATCATCGTCCTCATTAAGTTCAGATGCGTTTTCAACATCAATTTTATTTTCTGAACTTAAATTAGCACTCAATGAGTCGAATTTTTGTATGGTTTCGGTCCTTAGTTTCAGCTTATCGTTTTCATCCAAAAGATTTTTCAGCATGTCCTTATGGTCTTTGGACTTTATAAAAGATTCTATTTTGTCCAGACCGTATATGTAAGTGGGATTCACATCATCAGACGATACAACGATTTCACAGTTGTATGCTTCAGCATCGATTTCATCCTCCTTAAACTCAAGGAAGGGTAAAATCATGCGATGTATTTTCTGCCCTATTTCACAATTCAGATGCAGTTGAGTAATGTTAGCGTAAAGTCTTTTAGCAATAAAAAAAAACATTTCTTTGTTTTAAAAGTTTCAAATTGTCTCTTTGTAAATAAATGTTTTCATCCTTAGACTTAATCAGCTCCGACTCCTTTTGCTCAATCCACATCCTTCGCTCCTCACTCTTGGATGACACCCTGCTTATTTGGTCAGTTAGGTTAGAATTGGTGATCCGTGTTTGAGTTAAACAACTATCCAGATTTGAGATTCTTGAATTTAAGTTATTTAATTCCTTTTCATATGATTTCTATGGAAGTTTGAACGAGATAAAAAGAGATTGTACCTTCTTGATCAATTCATCAAGTTCATTGATCTGCACACTGAGAGGTTTTGCTGTGAAGCATAAGTCCTCTCGTTCCTTGGTGTCCTCATTTCCACCATTTGTATTGTATCTCCTTATGTGAGATACATCAGTCACCATCAAACACTTTCCGCTGCTTTCACCACCTCTTGCGACATACGCCTTTCCATGCGAAGGCTTTCTCACCTCATCATCTTCTGAGTCGGTCGACCACACCTGCACGCCACCGAACTCGTCATCCTCTGCCAAACCCTGTACAATAAGAGCATTCATAGAAGGATTAGTAGCAGCTTTCTTCCTCTTAATCTCTTCTAGCTTTTTCATCAGGATTGCCTCTTCATCTTTCTCGTCATCTTTCTCTGCCATTTTCTTCAGAACACAATCTTTGGCATAGTGATTCTTTCCTCCACAGTAATAGCAGCTGACACCGGAATCTCCTTCAACCTTCGCCTCTTTCTTTGGTTCCTTAATCTTCAGCTCCTCTCTTACTTTTTCTGAGCTGTAGCTTCCCTGCCAATTTCGGTTCTTATTGGTAGGAAACCTCTTCTTGATGAACCTTTTTGGATTGGACACCATCATAGCATAATCTTCTGAAGTAAGATCGTAGTCCTCTAGGTTCAGATCTTCATCTTCTACTACATTCTTGCTTTTGGACAGGAGGGCCAAGGACCCCAAGTTTGAGACTACACTCTTCTCTTGCATCATAATCTTTTCTTGGGATTTCAGAATTCCCACCAGTTTCGCCAACGAATATGACTTGAACTGCTCGTGAGCTTTAACTGTAGACACAACAGCTCTCCATTCGGATCTTAAGCCATTCAAAAAGGTAACCTTCTGTTCAATCAACTTCCTTTCGATATCATGTTTGATCATCTTGCTAAGAAGATGATTGAAGCGATCAAACGTCTGAGTATCGGACTCATCGGAATTTTGTTTAAATTCTCCAAACTTAGACAAAAGCAAAGTCTGAATAGAGTGCTCCAAATCTTCATCTGTAGAATACAGCTCTCGCAGCCGATCCCAGATTTCTTTAGCTGTACTGCAGGAACTCGCCAACCTAAACGTGTCAAACTGAAGAGCGAATCAGATCAGTCTCAATGCTTTGATGTTGCACTGAAACTTCTCCTTTTCGTCTTGAGCCACATCTTTCACATCTTTTAACAGATCATTATACTCTTTCTGAGTTTTAATGATTCTGGATGTTCCTGAATGAGCAAATGGTCCAGACACAATAGCTTCCCATATAAGATACCCATTATCTTCAGATCCGATGACATAGTCTTCAAAATGATGCGCCCAAACTTCGTAATCCTGGGTGTAAAGAATATGAATCTTTGTTGTTGATCCAATACTGTTTGAGATGTTGATAGAATTAGATTGAGAATCGTCCATGCTTGATCGTTTTACCTGTTTGAAAGATCAGACTTCTAATATGTAATATTAGGGCAAAACGAATAAATACTGAGATACGTCAATTATGGAGTGACGGCTCAATAAATATCAGTTAATGCGGAATAAACCCTAATCACTACTTTTACAGAAGAGATGTGTATGAATTACACAGCCTCCCGCTCTGATACCAATTGATGAGTTTATAATACTCTTGATCGATTAGATCTTTTAATAGGCAAATCAAAAAAGTAATAACAATATAACACAAAAACACAAGAATGGATCTGAATGAGTCAAATGATTCTATTAACTCAATCCTCAGCAGAGCTCAATGAAGAACTTCCGCTGTAGAGGATTCTAGGGTTACAAAAGATAAGAACATAAACGCTTATAAAAATCTCTATCAAATCTTACATTAAAGAATGCATGCAAGCATCTATATATAATAACCCTACAAAGAACTCACGGATGGACAAGCCCATACCGGAGACAAAACTGGACTAGCTAACGAGCCCAAAGACGCAACACTAACTAGACCTAACAAATTTATTTGGAGATAACACACAACTAAAGACTTTTGTTAGACATTTTGCTATATTATTCTAATAGAATGATATGCATACAATACAATGTGCATAGTTTTATAAGCCATGTTTATACATCTTATCAGCCATATTCTTACAATATTCTGATAGAATGCTTTCGGGGTAACAAACAGTGATAAGTTTTATAAGTCATATTGCTAAATTATGCTGATAGAATTTTGTTGTGAATAAATTAATATGCGGATTTTTAGAATCAATATTGATATATCATTATGATAGAATTATTTCGTTAATAAAATGTTGTGCATATTTTTTTTAAAAGTACAAAATAATATTTTAAAGTAATTAATTTAACGTACTATTGAAATGTTTTATATTTGGAATATGAATAGAGTACCCTATGAATATTTTTATCTCTAGCATGTTTTAAAAAAGAATAAAACCGGAATCATTTTTTTTTATCAATGATCCCTAGTATCAAGCCTTTTAATTTGCATAGAATATGTTTTCATCCTTATTTCTTTTCTATATCAGTTTATCATTTTTTATTTTTTCAATTTCCAAAGCATAGAGAAACACTGTCGAGATTTCTTAGTTATGGGCGATCAAGTACCAGATGTCAATAATCATATTTATCATAAATATTATTTGGCTAGTGATGATGAAAATGGAAATGAAGATTTCAATGTTTCTTATAATGATACACTATATAATGACGAATTTCAAATAGGAGAAAGTAGTAATCCTAATTTAGGTGAGTTTTTGATTTTTTTTTTGTTTAATGACGAATTTCAAATAGTAGTATTTCAGGTTGTATCTTGTAAGAAACGTGTTTAATAGTAGATGTTAATATTTTCATTGATGAACATATAGAGGACGCAAATCATGAAGAAGACGAAAATCAGTTCCTTGATGAAGATATAGAGGTTAATATTGATTTTAGTGAAGGTATTAAATTCAACTTAGGATATTGAAACTTTTACAGAATAATAAAATTCTTTCAGAATAATATTTATAAAATTCTTTCAAAATACTTTTGTATTTCTTATGTTTAAACAAGACAACTACATGTTACACATGATTACGTTTCCTGGTGGCACCTTGTATTGGACCCCGATTGTTTCAGATGATTTCACACTAAAAGTTACATCAAAATTTGATTCATATGGTAAAGCAGTAACAATGTATAGAAACTATGCATTAGAATCTGGTTTTGATGTCAAGCTTGGAAGAGTAAAAAAACGAAAAGCGGGATTATTACACATAGACATCTGGTATGCAATTGGGAAGGTAATCCAAATACTAGTAAAGTAGATACTCTGGACATTCAGGATAATCAGACTCAAAGAAGGAAAGATTTATTTAGGAGGAATTGTAAAGCGGAAGTTGTTTTAGATATAATTCTCGGCACTCTTAAATATGTTGTGAGTGATTTTGTCAAGCAACATAATCACGATTTGTTTAGCAAAGGCAATATGTATTTATCTCGTTCAAAGAGAAAACTTGATTATTCGTAGGAAATTTTCATTCATAATTTGTCAAAACAAAATATTGGTCCTGTAAAAGCACATAGACTATATAGTGTTCTTCAGGTCGGTCCTTCGATTCGAGGTGGATTGGTTTCTGATTTCAAGAATGTTAGGAGAAATCTAAATTGTTACATAGGTAGGAGGGACGCGAAATTCCTTGTTGACAAGATGAACGACAGGAAGAAAAATGTACCATCATTTACTTTTGAGTATAAAGTGTTGAACAAAAGATTGAATTCTCTATTCTGGGTTGACGAAACAACAAAGTATAACTACAATTTGTTCGGAGACGTTGTATCACTCGATGCAGCATTCAACATGAATAACTATTTCTAACCTTTAATACTTTTACAATAAGAATTAAATTGTTGTCAGTTATGTAAACTAATATTTTATTTTTAAAATAGGAATGATATGGTTTTTGTTCCGTTCACTGGCATTGATAACCACAAAAAATGTGTAGCATTTGGTGCTGGACTTTTAAGTAAAGAAGATGGAGTTTCTTATGAATGGTTGCTTAGAGCATTTTAGAAAGCTTTTAGAAAACAACCACAATTGGTTATATCTGATCAAGATCCAGCTTTGAAAAAAGCTATAGATAACTTTTTTCCTGTTGGCACATCATAGGTTATGTATGTGACATATAATAAAGAAGTTGCCAAATAAGGTATGCATAGAAAGACTATTATCCTTATTTTTTGTCATGATTCTATAATGATTTACTCATATTCTACCAAACTTAATTGATTTAACTTTTTTATTTTACTCATCCTCATTAAATTTCAATTTACACATATTTTATCAATTGAAGATGCAGCCACCAATCAAAAATTTCGAATGCGTTTTCACTCTATAATTTGGAATTCTAAGCTGGAACCGCATGACTTCGAGAATGTATGGCATATGATGTTACCATGTATGGTTTGTGAAGATCTTGGATCCCCGCATTTTTCAAGCACATTTCAATGTCTGGTCTTATGCGAAGTACATCACTGTCTGAAAGTCAGAATTGGTCATTTCAAACCACCACATTAATCGGTTCTTATCTTATCATGTTTATGATGACATTTGATTCTTTCATGGAACAACAAAGACATAATCAAATTCTCAATGATTTTAATACTACCACCACTTTTCCTAAATTCATTACCTATAGTCCGAATGAACCTCATGCTTCCAAGGTATATATGCGCAATATTGTTTATCAGGTCCAGAAAAAGATATCAGGAGGTGAAGATAATTGTTTCCAAAAGAATGTGATATCTTCCAACAGTGTTGGCACAATTATTGTTTTGGGGAAAAACAACAACATATCCACTAGGCAAACAAATGATGTCGATGTTGATGACAAAGACGAGGAATACAATTACGATTGTCTTATAAGGGATACTAAATACACAGTATATTTTTTCATAGTAATTGTCATTTTATCCTTTCAATTTTAAACTCTAAATACTTATAACTTAAACATTCTCACTAATCATCTTATATATTCCAGGTCACACACTCAACAAAAGATGGTTCATTCAAATGTACTTGTATGCATTTTTAACATGTCAGGATGTTATGCAGACACATATTCTGTGTGTTTAAGTATTATGGCATCAAACAAATTCCTGAAAAGTACATTCTGAAACGTTGGCGTAGGGATGTTATTCCAACATAATTACTAAAAAGACGCTTCCCCAATTCTTTTGACGATTCTAATTTCGACATGACTGCTATTGATATTTTTTCAACTGTTGACTGTTGTGTGTCTTTTTGAGTCATGATGGAACTATGTTAAAGTTATACCTTGACGAGCAGAATAAGTTGAAAAAAAATTCGTAGATGATTGTCCAAATCATGATTTACCGAATAGAGCAGAACATTTCAACAAGCTTCTAGGCGTGGTAGTTCCTGATGTAGTATCTGATGTTAGTGATATTTAGAATCCTTCAGATATTCGTAACAAAGGATGAGATAGTCATGGGAAAAGATTAAAATCAATAAAAGAGATGATTGAGAAAGAAATCTCTAAACCTAAGAGAAAGTGTGCTACATGCGGACAGATGGCTCATCATGACAAAATAAATTGTCCTTTAAAGAACGTCCATAAATAGTTTCTTCTTATGTTACGTTAATTGTTTTAGTACAAACACCTTTCATTTTACTTTTTTCGGTTCACATTCAAATGTTTTCTTTTATGTCGTTCAATAAAGTATTCACCTTGACTGTTAGTAACGATGACGTTGTCTTGTCAATTAATCTAACAATATTTATGTTTTTTTATCTCTTAAAAATAATTATATAACGAAATAAAAATATTTATTCCATTAATTCTATAAATTCATTCTTTTCATTACTTACAGCAAGTTATACAACTTTTTCAAAACATTTTAATATTGATTTCCATTTTATCAAAATGTTTTACTATTTGATACAGTATACAAACCATATGTACAATTTATCCTGACATAAGAAAATACAATTTATATGCAAGTATTCAGTATACTATATTCAGTTACAAAAATACTACATATTTATCAAACATATTCATTCCAACAGAATTTTATTCTATCAACATTAATAGAAAATCAAAATACTATAACATATTCTATTAGAATAATAATAATAATAATAATTAAATACTATAACATATTCTATTAGTAGAAAATTAAATACTATAACATATTCTATTAGAATAATAATAATAATAATATTCTATCAGCATCAGAAAACTGTAAAAAAAACCCCGGGTATACAACATCTGACCATTTAATTAAAAAAGATACATCAACATATCTATTATTAACAACAACCGTGTATTAAATTTAAAACAACATAATAATTTAATACTAAATTTTTTTCCTAAACAACCCATCAAAAAATTAACATTAAACTACTACACATTCTCTAGAATCGCTTTTTCACAATGCACAACATCATAAATCACGAAACTAAACAATGCATCAACACAATCATTAAACCAAAACATGTTTTGTTCCAAAATATCCAGCTTACGAAATGCTTCAAAATCTTTAACTATCATACTCTTATACTTTTTGAAATGAGTTGTCAACAATCATGGCATGTATTTAGTTCTTAACTTAATTATAGCACTCACATCACCAGACATTTTACTTGTAAGACTACACTCCCAACGCCCTTCATTTCCCCCGTGTAACTTTCCATATGCCTCATGAGGTAGACTCCACAATCTGTTCCAGAGTTTTCTACTTGCCAAGTTATGTTCATCACCCGCCCCGCCTTAAAACTGAAGGCTTTTTCCATTGGATGATGTTGTGATGTTGAGTAGTTGCAAAATAGTTTTTTCTGTTATTGAATACAACAAATACATCAAACATAGTTTTAAAACAATCTTTAGAATGAAAAACTGTGTGTTCAGAATTTTATTCAGTATCTAATTTGGTATCATGCCATATTTCCTATCCAAGGTTCATGTTCTCTTCACATGATCTACTATATAGTATAAAATTGATCTCAAATCAAAGATCAGTAAGCAATACTTCGCATCATCAACTATTGGGAAGAAAACCTTATATACATTAAAAAACAAAGTTAATTTAATATTAAGTGATGCAACAATTAATACATTTACTCAATATACTTACAAGCGCAACATCTCTGAAACTTGACTTGACATCAAATTTCTTAATGTAGATTCGCAACAGAGTAGCAAAAAGCCTACATTTCAAATCTGCATTCTTTAATTCATTCATTATCTCCTATGTCTGTAAAAACCCACATCACCAACAATATTAATTCTAAAAAAATAAATTTGAATTTAAACTTAGTTTACAAAAAAAATCTTACCACAATAGTTGTATCGAAGAAAAATCTTGACAACAATGATTCATCCTTGTAGTCCTCCATTTTATTTAAAAACCCAGCCCAACAGTCAATTACTTTAGAATGTATAAACTTTCCTTGATTAAATTATAATGCAAAACCCTGGTGCAACAAATGACCAGTTCCAATGTCCCAAATCTCATCCCTGTAACAAAAATTATGAATAAAATCAATCTTCATACATTCACATTTCTATTCTAAAAAAATAATAAACAACTCATATATACTTACCCTTCATCTCTATTAGATGCAAAAACTGAATTGCATACTCATGTTTCATCCTTAGTTTGTTTATCCCCATCCTTAACAATTCTTTCAATATACGGGGAATGAAATATTTTTGCTTTTTTACGGATACGTTTTTCCCTTTTGTTATCAGCATCTTCTGTAGCATTATCAACAACTTCTCCTAACTTTCTTCCAACCACATTATTCACACTGAATCCTGACATTAGCTTTTTCCTTCTATACACCTGTAACTCAGTTTCTTCCAACAACTGAATCATTTCATCATTCACCCCCGAAAGTCGATGAATTGATTCGTTCTATTAACCCCCTTAATAGTTAAAGGGTCTTTCGGTTTGATTCATATTTCGATCAAAAACTTTATTTCATTAAAAGGATTCAATCCTTTACCTTTCAATGACACATTCAAGGAAAAATATAAATTTTCGGGATTTTTATCCAAAGCTCAATTAAAAAATGAAAACTTGGATTATAAAGTTGCGAAACAAAATTTTAAAATTGGATCAATACTTCCAATTGAATGAGTATGAATAAGGATATCAACAGGTGTACTATAATTGAAATCTTTCTCTATATTAACTTCATTAATTACCAATCCTCTAACAAGTGAACTATTTCCTTCACCTCCATCTCCTATATCATACATATTTAACTCATTATAACCCTCCTGCTCATGTAATTTTTTGTTGTTTTCCCCTTCATGTACTTCCCTAAAAAGCACATTCAGCTTTTCCATCCACTCTTTCAACACCACACTATCAGGGAACTTTTCCAAACCATCCTTCAATGCAACCTCCATAGTACTTTTTTCGTTTAAAATTAACCCATAACTATGCTTTAGAACAGCAGCGTACGCCTGCAATACATATAACTAATTATTATTTACATTACAAGAATATTTCAATAACTTTAATATGAGAACTTTCACTTTATATTCTACCAGAATATAAATTCAACTACTAATTAAATTAATTACAAATTAACTAAGTAAGCAAAGAAAAAATCTACTATTACCTCCTCATCTCCAAAATCCCTCTTAAAAGTGACCAATTAATGCTCTTCACCTCCTGTTTCATCATTCATATCGGCATCCTCATGCTCATCCTGAAATTGCCACCCGAACCCTCCCAAACTGATTTCTAAGCGTTGAATCTCTAATAAATTAGCACCAGTAATATGCCCAATAAAAGGAAGCCTTTTATCTAACTTTATAGAATACTTCATGTTATACACGTACACCAACTACAAAAAAAACCATTAAATTAATCAATACATCAATAATACATTACTACCAAATATATACTATCATATAGCACCATTTCACACTTACTATTAGGAGTGTAATAGGACTAGTTTCGTAGCTTGATTTGTCATCCCTTTTCCATAGTTTTTTTCTTGATCCCAAACAGTCTAGCATATATTTGCACCAATTTAACTTTGAAAAGTCTTGTACCAACACCAACTTCCTTACAACTTTTATTTGATTTGTTCCTATTAACATTGACTCTATGAAGTTGTTAACGAAAAGAGTCAAAAAATTCAGCCTAAACATCAAACTATCTTTTGATGTAGACTGAATTCTTCTTAAATACTCCCACCATTGAAGTTATCACAATGATATTGTCCCCTCCATTCTTCCAGAATTTGATTCCCCTTATCACACAATGACAACTCATTGATGTCTTCTCCACCAATTGGCAACCCCATCATATCATGGACTATCTGTTCTGTGATCTCAATAACATAGTTTTGTAGGACAAGTCTTCTACTATCAGAATCATAAACATCTAAAAGATAGTAGCTTAGTTGCCCCAGATAACTTGTTATATTCACTTGCAGAATTGAACCAAAACCCATTCTTAACATTGCTTGTTTTTGTTTTGGTGACATGCCCCTAACAGCTGCAGTGATGTTATCACATTTCATTCTGGTTGGAAGGTTTCTTAAACCAGGTGGATATTCCTTAGTTGTTTTTCTAACATTATCTTCTTGTTCCTCTTTGACAGATTCATCAATTCCCTAGTTCTTTAAATTTTTTACAACTAGAACTCTCTCATATTTTCTCTTTGACCTTATCTCTCTTTCCAAAAGCAGTACATTTAAAGGTTTAGGACTTTTCTTTTCTGGAACTGATTTATCAAACTTTTTCTTTGACCTTCTTTCTCGTTACTCGTGTTGTTCTTCTTCTTGTACTTGTTCTACTATAACACATAATAAATATTAGAATATATATTATAATATATTAAACACTTGAGTAAAACACATTACGTTAATTGATGTTTAAAAATATAAGATATTTTTATTATTCCAACAGAATAAAAATTTACTTTTACAACACAAATATAACATACACAAAATTCCATTATAGCAGGATAAAAAAAGAATAATCGATAACACACATAAATACAATTCTAACATAATATAAAAGAAACTACCATATCATGATACATGTCATTTCGATACATAATCCACTACACATTGAAATACTTATATTCAAACATATATTCGTATTCTATTAGAATATATTACATATAAATTCTATCAACCTACAAAAATTGTAAATTTTTCAATTTACCCCATAATTATATCTTAATAAAAACTTAATAACAAAGAGTAAACATACTACACACATTGGTTCAAAGATAACAGTATAAAAAAGAAATTCACAAATTTAAATTCTATCAGAATCTTACACATTGCAACTCAACACCTATAATCCACTAAACATTGAAATACCTATACTCATACACATATTTGTATTCTATTAGAATATATTACATATGAAGTCTATCAATCTACAAAAAATTGTAAATTTTCCAAGTTACCCCGTAATTCTAACTTAATAACAAAGAGTAAACATACTACACACATTGGTTCAATGATAATAGTATAAAAAAGAAATTCACAAATTCGAATTCTACCAGAATCTCACACATTTCAACTCAAGAGATATAACCCACTATACATGGGTATACTTACACTCATAAAAATCGTTCCATTCTAATAGAATTCACCACACGTAAAGTATATCCCATCTATAAGAATTTTGAATGTTTTAGTTTAAATCATTACTCATATACAATCTTCGATTCAAATAGAATCTAAAATCATTATACCCTGCTACTTACCTCCTTATTTACAAAAATTTTGTTTATAATTGTATCTCATAGAAGAACATGATTTATTCTAAGAGAATAACAAACATCTACGTGTTTATAAAAACCGACCATTCTAGCAGAACAACACCTAAAACTATTTCATTCTACCAGAAGTTACACAACAATCACACATTCTTTTTGCAAAACACAAATCATACATCCATAAATTATTCCAAATATACTTCTTACACTATAATACATCTTCGAAGTCAATAAACATCAGATAAAACAAAAAATTCTTACTTTTAAGTAACGAAATCATCACCGTCATCTTCAAGATTCAATGTCGTCTCTACTGTGTTCTTGAACTTCGACTTGAATGAAGTCGAACGTGTACTCCTCATTCTTCCAGAATAAAGTTCACAGAAGCCCCCAAATGTCGATTCCATCTTCTAAGGTATAATGTCGATATTTATATCAAAAGCCTTTCACGAATCTTTTGATTCTAAATATTGAATACAAAAAATCAGAATATGTGTCAATCTCCGAAAGCATTAGGTGTTTGATTTTGATAGTATGCGAGATATTTGGGATTATCGGTTGATCAATTCCATAATTATCGACGGTTTCCTATTAAACTGACGAGGCAAAGTACCATAGTACCCTTACGTGCCCACTCATTTAATGAAATCCTATTAATTTGTTTTTTTTTCTATTTAATATTAAAAGAAAACTACTTTCTTAATTTACCACAAATGATTGGCCTAGAATCCATAACACAAGCACACAATACTTAGCAAAAACAATATAACCTAACCCTATATATATATATATATATATATATATATATATATATATATATATATATATATATACATACATACAAACAACATTTGATGATATATACCTGAAAGAGGTATATACAAAGATAGTGTGTTGTATACATACATCTATATACATATACATATATATATATATATATATATATATATATATATATATATATATATATATATAGGGATAATTATGATAAAGAGAAAAGATTAAAAGATAAAAGATAAAAGCTTATGGTTAATAGGTTAGTGAGTTGGTTATTCATCCAAAAGCCTTGATTAAATTTGGCATATCCCCAAGACCTATAATCGTTAATCTTGGGACAGCTAGGAAGTTATGTATAAATCTATATGGGGATATGACAACCCTACCTGCTATTGCTAGCTACAATCCCGATAGGATACCTTCCATAAAGGTTACTATTCAATGTCCGATGAGGCGTTCTGATTAGGGGTACATTTACGGTCGTAGCGTCGATTATAGGGGCTCATTTTAATATATTAAAAATTGCCTTAGGGCTTAGATTACCATTAAGGACACCTGGTATGGTAATAAAAATATGGTAGGATCGTTAGAAATCCTTAAAAGATAGTAAATTAGGATTAACAAAAGACAATCTTGATTATATTACGTTAGGATCGTTAGTTATCCTGAAAAGATAGTTATTTAAGATCAATAAAAGGTATCTTAAAATATAGAAGACTATATAAATAAATAAGAAAGGTTTTCACTAAAGAAAAGTATTCTTAAAAGGTCGGGCAAGGGTGTGATATGTATAGCCGAAGAAACAACTATGGTTCCTTTAGAGGTCATCGAGGTCGACGATCACCTGAAAGACATCGAGAGGCCAGTGGTGATCTTAGATAGGAGAGTGAAGACCTTAATTAATAAGGTAGTGAACTCTGTCAAAATTCAGTGGCAACACTAGAAAGGCTCCGAGTGGACTTAGGAGCCTGAGACTGAGATGTGTGAGCACTACCCTAATCTGTTTTCTGAGGCTAACTTCGAGGGCAATGTCTGATTCTTGTAGGGGAGAATTATAACATCCGGTCTTCATGTATTTACATTTTTGCTCGTTGTGTCATGATTTATTACATTTTAGCCATACATTGGGCATACGTGAGATACGCACAATGTACCTTATCGAGACTTGGAACACAGGACTCTCCCTAGTACGTTGTGCATACATGTGGTACACCTGTCATACTAGCTTATGCCTTAAACCTTAAATTTTAGGTTTTATTCCTTATTTAAACAGCCTTATACCTCCCTTGGACCATCTAGAGACATCCTCCACTCCTTCCAAACCCTAATCTTGAGTCTCATCCTTGTGTGTGAAGATATTAAAGCTTTTGGTGATTTTGGTGCTTTCCTGTTGAAGAAGGAGGCCATGAAGAAGGTGGTGTTGCATGCAAAGCTTACGGATCTAGAAACTATGTCACCTTGTGTATCTTTTGAAGGTATAAAGTCCATACCTTGCTGATGTTCTTTCTGGATCTCTTTAGATGGGTATTTGTGAGCTTTTTGTCCCAAATCTTGGACCCTTTGTGAGTATAGGGCACTCCAGAGCATATTGGTTGTCCTTTTAGATGTTTTAGAGTGCCTTGCTTCATAAAAAGGGTTGCTTAATCGTTTCCTTTGGCCTATGCATGAGTTAAGTGACTTTGAGTGTTGTATAGGTTAAGTTTTTGTGTTTTGAGCTGTATCTAGCGATGCAAATGTTTAAAGTCAATGACTTTATGGGTTAAGGAATTCTATAGCAGTCAAATCTAAAGTTGAAATAAGTGACTTAAAGGATTAAGACATCAAAAATGGAATTTTAGGACCAGACAGAGTACGTTGGGTGTACTCCTGTGTACGACCCGTGTAGCAGGCTCGTCCCGACTTCACTGATTCGAGATGTACTCCCCACATAGGAAGTGCACGCCCCACGTACAGACTGAGAAGGTTGACTTGTTGGATTTTGGTCAAAGATTGAGGGTTTTGGACCTTGGAAGGGTTAAACAGTTTTTTTTCCCTCAGGGGCATGGTTGTGGGATTTGTACTTGTGAGTCGGTTAATGACCTTAATTGATTAGGGTTACTTGTTGTGTTTATTTGGCGGAGTCTAGTTCCGACAGTGATGACCAGCTGGGTTTAAGTGTTATTACGATGTATGTGTTGTTTATATGTGTTAAGACTTCGTCTAGTCTCCAAGGTTGCTGATAACCCACGGGGCGTGCTGTTTGGCCATTAAGACTTCAGATGGTCTCCAAGGTTGCAGATAACCCATAGTTGTTTTTGGTTGGATTAGGTGTCTAAGCCCATAACTATAATTGGTATGTACTTGACCCGAGAGTAGCATGGTCCATTTTGGGTTGCATATCACGAGGACAATTTGATAGGATGGATACTTGAGTAAGAGGTTACTTATGATTTATTAATATACTATAGTTCTAATATATTAATATGAAATCATATTATTTAATTAGTATTGATCAAGAATTATTTTGCAATTAATTATGTGATCAAAAGAGACTAATTAAATATATGGGGATTGATTTGGTAAATCAATGATTCTTATAGTGTGGGCTTATTGTTATTTAGAATGGGGTAAACCAATATGGTAGTCCATGGATAGTCCATGCAAGTTTAACCCATGGAGCCTAAGTAATATGAAAGGTCATGGTCATTAGGGTTTGCATAGAAGTAACCCTAGACTTTGCCACACTATAAAAGGACTCCCTTAGCACCCAAAATCGGACACTAGAGTTCTTGGAGTTCATTAGAGGGGATTTTGGAGCTAGAAACATCTCTCTTAAGTTCTCTTTTGTCCTAGGTGTGTTGTGAACCGTTTGAGGCATCACACTTGGGGTGCTAAGTTTCTAAAGGCCACATACAACAAGTTCTACAAGCTACATAAAGAGGTAAACTCCTATCTAGTATTCAATATTGTTTATGTCAATTGTATGCTAGTTGTAGGCTTAATGCTTTGGAAACAATATTGCATGTATAATTAGAGAAAACTTAGATCCAAAGCATTTAGGGTTGTATGTGCACCATAGGATGTTGTAGTGTTGTTAACACGCTGTCGTGCGCGTATTAAGCAAATAAAATTTATCACTGCTGGTTGCACTTAAAATATAGCACTAGGAAGTAGAGTCGAATCCTTAGGAACACAACCTAAAAGTCAATGACTTTTTGCATCAAGCACATCTAGTCAAGAAACAAAATATAAAAGGGGATTTTTTAATTGTAAACTAAAAACTAAAAATGCAGTGATATTAAATTAAATGAAAATCGATAAAAAATGCGGTTTCAGCTCTGCTGCGACTTTCCTAATCATGTAACTGATCCAAATCTGATTATTTGAGATGCGTTCTATCTAAGCTGGTACTGAGAAAAACTAACAAGCTCCAGTAATTTCTCCTTTACCTAAATTAGTGAATCAAAACAGGCTCTTTGAATTAACCCTAACTTTTTACTGTCTAATCAAACATGCTCTTAATTAAGATTACAAAAGTTGCATTATAATCTATGTAAAATTACCAACAATATCCAATACTACTCTGAAGCTCGAAAGCGTAAATATATGATTTTTCAGTTTATAATAAAGTCAATTCCCAAACACGGAACCGATTTATTACTTTTTACTTCTTACCAGTTTATTAGAACAATTACGCATTCTATTACTGATTAACTGGAATGATAAAACCCTAGCTAGGTGATCAGACTAACAAGAATCAAAATCAAACATTCATTCAGAACAAAATTGAAGAATATAGATAGAAACACAAATCAAAAACCAGATCTAATGATGAATCACATGAAAAGTACTTGTCTTTGCAGAACTAAAAACTAAGGTTTAGCCAGACATGGACAAAATATGATCAAAACTAATGAAAATAGACATCAAACAACTAATCTTACTAATCTACTTGAAGGAGATGATCCACAATCTTTAGATCTTTAGAAATCATTGAAATCGGAGAAGAAACATCTCAAAAATCGTATTTTCGTTGTCAGGTGCCTCTAGAATCGCCAACTTAGGTTAATGGAAGGTTAGAGGCTCTATTTATATGTCCAGCAACAAAAACAACGTGCATTTGACCACATATAGACAACCTGCAATCGCATGTATTACTGAAAATGCGTCATGGGCCATTTTAATGAAGTAGAATACCATTTCGAGAAATTTTGGCCAACCTGCGATCGCATGGACACAACCTGCGATCACATGTAGTGGGTTTTCACTCCCGGATAAATTTTTGGCATAAAAAAACCTTGAAGACAAGTTGCGACCAAACCTGCGATCGCATAAAGGCTCCATGCGACCGTTTTCGTCTACTTTTCAGATCATTTTGAATAGCGTCAATCGGAGTTACGGTTCTCGAGATATGGTCAAAATATTGACAGGAGGTCAAAGCTGCCAGCAACATCCTTTAACTTTAGATTGCAAATTCTATTTTTGTGTGACCAACTCGATCTAATGTTTCTTGACCAAGGAATCTTGCAAATAATCCTCATAATCCTTCATAAGTACCAAGCTCCATTTTAAGCTCCAAAGCATGCATTCAACTACTCCAAAAGCATTGCTCCACTTGAACTATCTGAAATTGACATAAAAATGTGACCAGTACAGGAATTCTAACAAGATACATGAGTCGAACATTATTTAAATAAATGACATGCAAATGTAAAAAATATTATGCTAAAATGATAATAAAACTACCCTTAAAGATGCATAAAATGGCATCTAACAAGTATACTAAAACCCAACAGTTTTATATGTCGTGCTATATTAGGATATCTTGGGGAAATCACTAAGATTCATGCTTACAGTCGTTGATTATATGTGTTTCAGGTACTTATGAGGATCGCAGGAAAGCGAAAGTCTGATTGTACATACTCACTGGGAGATTTTGTTACTGGGCATTATGTGACACCATAATATTTGTGGTGATGATTTGTAGTTAACACTTGTGATTTTCTGATGGTTTGGTTTATAAACAATATTTTGGGTAAATTAAAAATGAAAATTTGGTTTGAATTTTGAGGTGTTACACTTGAAATACATACAAGCAACCTTGCAAGAGTCATAAAGACAACAAGCATCTAACATCCTACATAAAGAATATAACAAACATCTAACATTCTACATAGTATAGTGAGAAGAGTCACCTAAATAAAAAGCTAAATCTGAACAATGTTACTAATGTGAGCTAAATGAGTTCCTTCCTCTTCAAACACCTACATCCCATACCAATAACTTTGTTTAGGTTATTTTATGATATTATGTACTTTATTTATACTTTTATTTTAGTATTAAGGTAGGTATGTTTCCAAACATTATCTTAGGTCTACACTCCAAACATACACATAACCCTAAACTGGGGCTTACTTCTTGCTTTAAATACTCCTATCCAATCAAAATTGCAATACATTATATGGTTTATGTTTTAATAGAAAAACTTAGCTCAAAATCATATTTCATGGACCAAGAACTTTCAAAAGTGTAGCTCTTCAGCTTGAGGGTTTTTAGGGCAAAAATTAAGATAAAAAGATGTTTTTTTGTCCTAGACTTTAACAAAAGGCATAAAAAAGTGAAGGGATCTAAATACTGATCTTAGCAACCTTAAAAATTCTATGAAGCAGATCCAAGAGCATAAAAAAGAATTGAACTTGTCTTTTACAAAAATTTTAAAATAGAGTGAATAGGAATATTTAAATGTGTATGGAAGTGGTTCTCTTGGTTTTAGCTGCATACACTTGATCTTAAATGATAAGGGAAGAAAAATACATCTTTAAAAGTGGTTAACAAGGCTTATAATTCGCTAAACCCAACTACAAAAAGCTCAAAATACAAATCTCGATAAAACTTGGTTTCCAACAATCTAGAGGTTATCGGAGGCAACTTTGGCCACCACATGTGACATACCCAAATTCTTGCTCATTTAAAAAAAATATGTTTATGTTTATTTACTAATAAGAGTATCCATTTTAAAGAATATTATTGCGGAATTTGTTCCCAGAAAACATGATAAAGATATTATCAAAGCATTTCCAAAGAAACGTTTTTTGTTTATATTTAAAACATTGGGAAGTCATCGTCAATACAGAAAAATAAGCATAAATAGACCTTATACTCATTTACACTAGTGATTTACATCTCCGTTAATCTCTCAGTGTAATGTAGCTTCGTATTTGCACCTGTGATACAAATAAACTGAGTGGGTCAGGTTGGGAACCTGGTAAGTACATAGGGTTTTCAACCCACCAAAATATAGTCCGTTTCACATACTTCATGTCAAACAATTAACTTGATTACCCATACCCATTATCTTTATTTATTCTTAAGGATCTACCCTAAGAATCATCTATTCTTCGTACATTCATTCCTAAGAATTGTCCTAAGGAATAGGCACGAAGTCCATCGTTGGCAATGTTATCTGTTAAGAACTAAGTCCATAGCTGCCAATATCCATATATAGGGCACTAAATCCATAGCTGCCAACATTTTTAGAGTACATCTGGTGAACACATCGCTCACAACACCTACATGTTGTGAGCCTGCTAGCATTCCACTAGACTGTTTAGAATTGTATGTGGTCGTCATATATACACTGCTAGATGACTGGATCATCGTTAACGTCAAGGCTTCTCATCATCTTTCACCTCTCATCATCTATAACATCTTTAATCTCTCATATTTCATCTACCCATCTTTACCCATAATATTTATAGGTATAAAAATACATATATATTTTAGATCTGTATAAATCATTCATCCAACATAGATATCAAGAACATAGATAATTGGCACATATACCACTTAATTTATATAAAATACTTCATATATGTGTGTAAGATGAAAGTAAATATGCACTCACTTGTTAAAGTGATGACTCCAAACTTGGGCAGCGCTTCGCTTCTAGTATCATTATCACTAGATTTTAGTCTAACATTTATTGCAACTAATTAACTCAAGGTCTACGAGTGATATTTTTTTATAAGTGTTAAACAATACTTTTCAACTACAATGTATAGACATGTAACATCCATAAAATTCTAGCCAATTTAAAACTTTTTAAATCATTTAAAAACATTCAATTATTACAATTTGTTTTCAAAATAGTTTAAACATCAGAGTTCATAGAAATCATAATCATCAATCGAGGAAGTCTATGGTCATGCCTTCTCCTTTCCGCGGCCATCGGCTGAACCTGAAACAATAAACTGAAATTGTATGCCTGGAAGCTTAGTGAGTTACCCCCAAAATACCCTTACATACAACAATACACATACAATAACAAACAACATACTATTTGGTCCAATAATCCGTTGGGATGGAATACCCCAGGCCCTTAACCATCGGGTTTCAATGCCAACATACTACGAGTCCAATCATCCTCGGGATAGAATACTCTCGGCCCAAAACCACCTTGTTGGAATACCCACACACAATACATATATAACAGATCTAAGGGTCCAATCATCCATCGGGATGGAATACCCTAGGCCCTCAACCATCGGGTTGGAATGCCAACATACTATACATATATAACAGATAATATGGGTCTAATCATCCATCAGGATGGAATACTCCAGGACCTCAACCATCAGGTTGGAATGCCAACATAAGCAATCTAACATGTGCACCCATATCAGATAATCATATAACAGTCTAAAAAGACAACATACTAGGGTCCTATCATCCTCAGGATGGAATACCCTCAATAACCAATCAATCATGTGCACATATAGCAGGTAATCTCCTACCAGTATACAGACAGTCAGACCAAACTATAGGTCACTAAGCATAACCACAGCCGATCTACCGGGATACCGATCTAACAGATCATACTCGCATATAACCATCATATATACCAGGATACTGATCTAACAGATCATAACAACACATACCATCCTATATACCAGGATACTGATCTAACGGATCATACGACACCCAAGCATATAACACATTAGGATGACAATCCAAAAAGGGTCAGCCTTGGTGCCTTAGACGTGTGAGTATAGTGAGGAAAACTCAGCTGGCACAGCAGAAGCTTCCCACATGAATTCCTTAGTTGCTGCCCCGCCAGCTTCCCGAGCTGCCACAACCAAACAATATACCCAATTAGCAATTGGGTCTCATACCATAATCCCTAATCCATTCATGGGGGTAAAATGAACATTCTACCCCTGGCCTAGTATGATCCAAACTTAGGCCTAATCCCAAAATAAAAGCCCATCACTAGGTAGGCTTTCCAAGCCCACTAACGGTCCACTTATGGTCCAATTTTCTAAATTGGGCCAAACTTCCCAATAGGCTTCCTTCAAGCCCACAATATAAAATAGTCCATTAACAGTCCAACCGAATAGTCTAATAAGGCCGATAATCAACTAGTCCAAGGAAATGACCCAAAAAAGGCCCACTGTCTTACGAACGCAGGGCGTTCCTTCCCAATCCTGGTAGCGAGTCTCAGCGGGAACGCAGTGTGTTCCCGAGCCCTATGCAGCGCGTTCGTGTCCTTATTTCAAAAACTGACCATTAAGCACATAATGCTTAAGCCATGCTATCCAAACATAGATCCAAGCTATTTAAGGCCTCTAAAATCATAAAGTCATGGACTTGATGACTTTGCATGCACCCAAATGTCACAATCTCAAGAAATAGCCATCAACTTCCATAAAGATGGCCACAACTCTTGCATGAAACCATTAGGACCTTAAAGATGGCAACTTTCCTGCCTAAGGGACTCAAATAGCTTCGTGGGTGACAACCCTAAGTCTAGAAACGGATTTGAGCCATAAAAATCCATTCTTGAAACCAAAAAGGGACAATATCCGAGAGAATCTAGATCTATGATGTAGGAGCACCAAGATGAGAACTTTATACCTTCAATAGGCTAGAAATGAAGTAAAACCTCTGGACCTACAAGCTCTCTTCAATCTCTTGCTTCTTCTCTAAACACCCTCTTCTTCAAATCACCCAAATAAAACAAAAATGCTCAAGGTAAGCTCGAAATGCATGCAAGAGGCTTAGGTTTTCGCTCTTAGGGTTAGATTGGATGGAGGTTGAAGGAAAATGAGGGTTGGCGGTGAGTTAATGTGTTTAAATAGGGGTCCAAGACCCGGAAATTAGGGTTTAATCTGCCCAGAAGAACGCAATGCGTTCCCTCGGGGAACGCAGGGCGTTCCCCTGTGCATCTGAGTCCATAATACCCAAGTACACCATTCGTACATATCTCGTACGCCCCGCGTACCCGGTTTGGCCCAAACCCTTCTAACTTCAAATGACCATAACTTTTTCGTTATAACTCCGATTTTGACATTCTTTATATCCACGGAAAGCTAACGATAAGCCCTACGCATGTATTAGCTTTATTTATCCTGAAAGCTAATCGAACTAAAATCAAAAATTCATAAAAGAAGTTTGAAACATTACATTCCCGTTTTACCCTTGACCCCAAAGTGCAAATCGATCTATTGGGTCACATACTTACATTACCCACATCCAAATGACCCTAAATCTTACCTTTGTAAAGGCCCTAATCCTTATGATAACCACTCTTCGGGCCACAACCTCGATTTAGGACTTTATTGGAAACGGGGCGTTACAAGACAGGGTCCAAACATGAAACACCGAAGGACAGGACCATTTTGGCATTTAAGCTATTCTGAAATCCAAAAACCCTATGCGTCCCTACAAACCAGATTTCCCATACCGCGAGCAGTTAAAAGGTATTATAATACTCCCTCCTTCCCATAATTATTGTCCACTTTTGACTTTTGAAGTCTTTATTCGTCAACTTTGATCTTAAATATATTTATTTGTGTTATATATTACTTTATGAAGCTTATAACAATGAAAATACATTTAAAATACAATCCATTCATATATTTTATATCAAGTATTATGTATCAAAAACAGAAATATTTAAGGTCAAAGTTGAAGAATAATGACTTCAAAAGTCAAAAGTGGAGAATAAATATGGGACGAAGGTAGTAACATTTTGTATAATTTATAATACTTAGTAAATATATTTTTTATAGGTTTATAATAATGACATTGAACTTAAACATAAGTTATACTTAAAGTAGGGTAATCATAACTAACTTACAAAGGGGATTAGCTAGGAGTCAGGCTCTGTGGGGGCAGAACTTCTGAGCCGAAAGCACTTCTTCTCGGAGCCTTCTAGCGCTCTAGGACTCGCTTTTAGCACTTGGTAAGTACTAGGGAATAGGAATGGTTAAGAAGGATGTTTGAGAGACAAAGAATGGGAAAGGTGTGAAGAAATGAGGTGATCCTCGCACCTATTTATAGGTTGGATCCTCAGTCTGGGCATAGCATCCGAGTACGCTGGGCATACTCAGTACGCATGGCGTCCAAAGCCTTACGTTGAACGTACGATGGGCAGGTGCCAACATCCGAAGTGAAGCCATGGAGAGAAAGGAATGGCGTTGATTCAGCCACATGTCACCCTCACATCCTTCCATAATTTAATGAACTTCTAAATTCTGTAGCTTCCGCATACAAGCTTAATTTTTGACGTTCTTTATATCCACGCGAAAGTGGTGACGTGATCTACAACTTTTGTTTAGACTCTGTCGGATAATTTTGACTTTGTTTTTAAAGTTATATTTTAACAGGCTTAGATAGATAAAGTCCTTTAAAAATTCATAACTTTTTCATTTGACGTCTGTTGTCGTATACATTTATATCGTTCAGCTCCTATTAGCGAGATCTTCGATTCTCGTTTAGATTGTATTAGCTAAAAATCGATCGATCTAAAATTTGATTTCCGGACTGTGTTTAGCTTTGAAAAATCGAAGAAAAATCATAAATTCCTCGTACGAAGTCAGATTTGGACGTTCTTTATATACACGATGTGTCAACCCGAAATTTCTATCTTGTATAGTAAATCTATTCAATCAAATCCAGACTGGTTTCTGCTAACTTTTAGCACTGTTTAGAGTCTGTTTGAGTGTTCTAAGCCTAGTATATTCAAGAAACGGGTGTTAGGAAGTATCTTCTAGGGTTAATGTGCAACAATCAAACCTTAAACCCCATTAAAAAGGTGCTTACGGCCAAACTTCATGAGTTTGGGCCGTAAACTTAACCTTGGCCATGAACTCAACCTATATACATGAGTTTACATTATTTTTAATAATTTCCTTCATTTCAAGTCAAAGAAACCCCATTTCTCTCTCAAGTATCATAAGATCTTCATCCTGATCTTCCAAAAATGTAAGAATTTCTTCCTTTGATTTTTTGTTACATATCCTTATCTATTGATTGTACATGATTTCATCTATGAAATCTCTTCATTTTGATAGATCTTCAAGTGCTCTTCATTTCACCAAGAACACCAAGAACACACACTAGTGTTCTTGGACCTTAAGCACCCTATCAAGCTTCTATATTGTAAGTACTCTTGAATTAGCTTGTTATATGCTTGAATCACTTAGTTTACACCATGAAAAGATCAAGAAATCAAGATCAAAAGAGAGTTTACGACCAAGGCAATCTCCTTGGGCCGTAAACCCTAATATGTGGTGCAATGTTACCATAACTTCTTCCTAAGCCTTGGAACCAAGTCTAGAACACTCCCAATGCACTTATAGGAACTTAAACATCAAATAGTACAAAGTACCATGAGTTTACGTCCATAAACTCATTGGGCCCTAAATCCATGGGACGTAAACTCATGGGGGACTTGCCATTGGGCCGCAAACTCAATAATGAGGCCCTACAACCCTTAGATGCAACCCTATGATCTTCTAACACTTGAATCAAAGTTTTTTCCATGTTCTAGAATGTCTTTACTTGCTTAATTAGTGGTATGATCACTAATTACATACATATATGTGTCTTTATATATTAAATAGGATCAGTGTGTGTGTTCAAGTCTTCACTTGACACATAGCGCCTTATCCAACACCTTCATCTAAACCACTCACTACCGGTGAGTTCATACCCCTTAATCTACCTTTTAAATGATTTTAAATACTTTTATTGGTGGGGGGGGATACAAGTTGAAACATTATAGTTATTATATCAATCACATGTGATTATTAACTACCAAACAAATGGATTTACTATACTTTTAGTTATTTTATCAATAAAACTACTTCAAAATGTTTATCAAACTCTTTTACATGTTAAACTATTTATCAAACTTGTTCTTACATGACACACCTTTTCCCTTAACTCTTTTATACTTATATATTGTCCAAACCTTGTCTAATGCATATATAGTTATATAAGTAAGGTTTGAAGGACTTAGGACTGATGACACACTTTATTTCCTATTCCTTGTTTGGTTGTGGACTTAGAGTACCCTGTTGTTTGTCCAAGTGTTGTTTGATCCTTAGTTATATATTATGTATACATGTATAGACATAAAATCTTTTATCTCAGTTCAATACACTCAGTTATACAAACAACTTTACTAGTAAACTATAATAGGTATAGTTTAGGAAAACACTACTCTTTACTTCTAGTACAATGAAACATACAAAGATTCAGTTCATATATGAGTCAATACATACTATTATGAGAAACTAAGAGAACATACTATAATGAGAACAATACATACTATACACTATACAAGAGAACATACGATGATGAGAAACAAAGAGAAGACACTACATACTAGACAGAGAGAACATACAACACTCTAGTACATACATTACATATACAAGTATATAATAACATAAATGTGAACCATTGTTCGGGGCATGGCATCACTGCCATGGACCGACTCGTATCCAGAGTCTCCTAGAGGGAGAGCGTGAATTTGTGTATAGATCTATACTATATTGACTATCCCACACCTTGTTGTTCGCTATAGTGGGACTTGAAAGTCTACAGGTGCCAAATGTCATTTCTTCTGACATCTTTCATCGTCGTATTATTAGTCGATAGTATGGTGCAATCATTTCACATTACACCTTAATTAATGGCCGGCTGAAGGTAGCTAGTACAACAGTAGTTACTATAATACAGCACTACAGTACTTTATTATTTCACCATTGCATTAACATTGTGATCTTCTCACATAAAGGGTAATGTAAAAACTATATTTCTGGTTAATGATATTCACACTTGGGAAAATACACACTCTTACAAGAAATAAACATACAGAACATTTGATGGCTTGGTATAGGGCTACGTTTAGTAGAAAACATAGGATTTTCTAGGAGATACAAACATTTACTACAAACATTTACAAACTTATACATCAAACACTTACAAACGTTTTCATACAAACAATGACATTAAAATGCTTGTGAACTCACCATCTTTAAAGTTGATCAACTCTTTAAAAATAACTTGTATTCTTAGGTCATTAGTAGACAGGTACCGATGCCAGGTTTTTTTTTGAGAAGATGGAGCTCGTTCAAGACTCATCTTATATTTTGATTTACATTTTTGGTGTCTTATAAACTTCATAGAACACACTTGTATTAAATTATATTATTAATGCAATGGATGATGTTGTTGCTTGTTTACCACCATGCTTTGTTGTGATACTGAACATGACGTGCTCCACCCCCGAATGTTTCTGCCGTTCCGGTTTTGGGGTGTGACAGATTGGTATCAGAGCAACGTTTATAGTGAATCGAGTATATCAACCCATAAAAGATATATAAATTATAAACACAGCGAGATTAAAATACTCTGATCAATAGTTTATACTTTTAAATTCTAAAATATTTAACCAAGTATACATACTTGTATTCATACTAAAATCAGTGTCACTAGGACAGAACAAAAGTATTACGATTGTTGAACATCACAAGCAGACTCGGGGATGTATGATCAGTTCTGGGAGTGACATATCCTGGTAAACTAAGTTGGTCCGAGAAGTGATTACCATATGCCCGAGAATGGTTGTGATGTGGCAACAAGTCTAAAAACTTACCAATATTACTACAATGAAAACATTAGAACATAAACCTAAAATACTATAGGAGTATTTTGTGTTACAATAATCCTTATATGAGAATTAAAAAGGTCTTTATTAGTAGGTAAATAGCTGCTAAGTGGATACGCTAAGGTATTATGTAACTAGGATGTCATAGACTTAGAATCTGTAATCTTTACTTTACTCCCTGTTCCTTGTTTGGTTGTGGGTTTGGAGTTAGGGTCACTTATTCGAAGGTCTATCCTGTTTAGATTACATATAGCTGGTATGCACTATACAAGTATTGAAGTAACTGATAAAAATCATCTTATAATTATCTAATTAGTACATCTATTAATTATTTCTTTATCCCTTTTCTCGCGTAGATAACATGGCTGGATTCCATCCCCACGGTGACCTGTACTTCCTAAACAAAGGCAATGCAGAGTGGCTTGAAGAAGAGCCAGAAGCTGATCACCCAATCCCATTGGATGATCACCACGCTGAAGGCTTTTCTAATAGTTCCGACTCCAATCCAGAAGTCAACAACCTACCACAAGAGGCTCCAATCCCAAACCTTAACCCCCGACCAACATTTCAAGGTCCCACACCCTTGTGGGCGACAAACTTGAACCGTTGGAGTGATGAGCAGGGTCAGCCCTTACCCTTCAATGGAGACCGAAACTTTTACAATCTAAGTGAAGGAGGTTCAGCCGACCGAGTCTTGCCCATCATGGTCCGTAGGATTGCTCGGAATGTCGAGCAAGGTCGGGCAGCCATCGACCGAGTCATGGAAATTGACACCAACTCTGGTGTTAACACGATCCGCATTCGCCATCTCGAAGCGGCTATGGAAAGGACTAGGAGAACCAATGAGGCACTGCAGAAACAACTACTTGCATCCCAAACTAAAGTCAGGTAACTTCGAGCCTAGCAGGAAATGTCTGAAAGGCGCATGAGAGACATGGAGCGCCGTATGTCAGAGTAAAGGACTCATTCTAGTGGTTCTCGTCGTAGATAGAGCCTACTCAACTCTCTCTCTTGGATATAACTTAGTTTATGTAAAAACTCTAGTTTAAAATCCTATCTTTGTAAGGACTTTGCATTTGTTAAGTCTTGATTAGGTCGTACTTCTGTCAAAAATTTCCCATCTTGGTTTGATGTAATACCTACTTCTAGGTCATTTTTCCCGAACTAGTTACATCTGTAAAACCAGTATTATTGACAGATATCTAATCCCATGGAAATTATTATCCAAATGCTATCATCTTTCTAGTAATAGATCTACATTCAATCATACTATTCAATTGTGTTGTTGGGCTAAGGAGAGTTAGTCCATGAGTCACCCTCATCATTTATCTCTATTAAATCCTTACCAGTATCATCATATTTGTAAACTTTTAGTTAAAAGATGCCTCCGCGCCGATCAATGAGACACGATCCTTGGGTAACTCCAATACGACCACCTCCTCCACAAATCGATACGTCAGCTCTAAATGCTATAGTAGCTGCGGCTGTGGCAACAGCCATGGCTCAATATCATTCTACCATTGCCAGTGAAGGTGGAACACCTGTTCATTCAACTCAAGGTGAAATCCTCATGTGCTCGAGAGAGTGCTCCTACAAGGACTTCACCAATTTCAAGCCAAAGTCTTTTAAAGGGACTAGCGGAGTCATTGCCCTCTCGCAATGGTTCAAAAAGATGGAGTCGATCTTCGAGATCTGCTCCTACCCAACACAGAGCAAGGTCAAGTTTGATGCTTGCACCTTCGAGGAAAAAGCCCTGACATGGTGGAATAGCCATGTCAAGTCACTAAATCTAGTAGTGGCAAACGATATCGGCTGGGAAACTCTGAAAGACCTCATGATTGAGGAATATTGCCCACGAGGCGAGATCCAGAAATTAGAACAAGAATTATGGAGCCTAACCATGAAGGGCTCCGACATAGTTTCCTATACCGCCAGATTCAGCGAGCTGGTGGCCCTATGTCCCAACATTTTTCACAAGGAGGGAAAGAAAATAGAGAGGTACATTTGGGGGCTGGTGCTTCCATTTCAGGGGAATGTTTTAGCTTCAAACCCCACTACATTTAATAGTGCCAAGCGAATGGCACAACGACTCATTGACCATGGGGTTCTTATCCCATGGTCAAGAAAAACAACCCTAGCCATCTCAAAACCCTCCAAAGACGCTGCCAACAAGCAGAAATTATGGGATGAAAAGAAGAAGCAGAAAGCTGCCAAAAAGAAGCAAGTCGTGGCCGTTCATGCTGCGATAGCACCTGCCGCTGCTGCTTCGGTAAAGCAGTACACTGGAAGTTTGCCCAAGTGCAACAAATGCAACTTCCACCACACAGGAGCCTGCCGGGAATTGCAGTGTGCTAACTGCAACAGGAAGGGGCACACTGCCCGTTTCTGCAAAGCTCCGGCGAGGCCAATCAACCAATTCCCCGATGCTGGTTTGGGCCAAGCTTGCTACGGTTGTGGCGAGGTGGGCAACTACAAAAGGAACTGCCCGAAGGCAGGGAATGCCAGTGGCGTAGGAAGATTTTTGGCTATTGGCCACGAGGATGCAGTTGCCGACCCCATAGTGGTCACTGGTACGTTTCTCCTCGATAACTCTTATGCATGCATTCTGTTTGATAGTGGAGCGGAGAGGCGTTTCATGAACCAAAAATTTGCTCAATTAATTAAGCAAAAATCACGAACACTTAAAGAGTCGTTCACTGTAGAAAATGGCTAATGGAAAGACTGAGAGCACTAGCAGTATATACATAGGATGTACTCTAACTCTAGATAGCCAATCATTTACAATCGACCTCATGTCGGTCTCAATTAAAAGTTTCGATGTCATTATCGGCATGGATTGGTTAAGCCTGCATCGTGCCAACATCATGTGTTATGAAAAGGGTGTTCGCCTTAATCTGCCATCTGGCCAAACTCTAGTAGTCTATGGCGACAAACCCGACTTGAACCTCTGTATCATCTCGAGTATTCAAGCCCAAAAATACTTGCGAAAGGAATGTCACGCATTCCTTGCTCATGTTGTCTATGTGAGCGAAGAGATGAAGGATATTAAGAACATTCTGGTAGTACGCGATTTTCCCGATATCTTTCCAGAAAAACTCCTAGGATTACCTCCACAACGTCAAGTCGAGTTTAGAATCGACTTAATTCCAGGGGCTACCCCCATAGCCAAATCACCCTATCGTCTAGCACCTGCAGAGATGCAAGAACTGTCCGGTCAACTTAACGAACTGCTCAGAAAGGGCTTTGTTAGACCAAGTTTCTCACCCCAGGGAGCACCGGTCTTGTTCGTCAAGAAGAAAGACAGATCGTTTCGTATGTGCATCGACTACAAGGAACTCAACAAGCTTACTATTAAAAATCGTTACCCTCTGCCTCGTATAGATGATTTGTTCGACCAACTTCAAGGGGAAAATTACATCTCAAAGATAGATCTGAGATCCGGGTATCACCAGTTACGAGTGCTAGAGAAAGATATCCCGAGGACAGCCTTCCGAACTCGTTACGGACACTAAGAGTTTGTAGTGATGCCATTCGGGTTGACAAATGCGCCCGCATTATTCATGGACTTGATGAATAGGGTATGCCGTCCTTACTTGGATCAGTTTGTCATTGTATTCATAGATGACATACTTATCTACTCTCGTAGTAAGGAAGAGCATAGTAAGCATCTACGTCAGATCTTGGAAATGTTACGATCAGAGAAGTTCTACGCAAAGTTCTCTAAATGCGAGTCTTGGATTCGAAGAGTCGAATTCCTGGGTCACGTTGTTAGTAAAGAGGGAATTCATATGGACCCTTCCAAAATCAAAGCCATTGAGGACTGGTCAACACCGAAGACCCTTACAGAAATTCACCAATTTCCAGGTCTTGCTGGCTACTATTGTAGGTTCATTCGGAATTTCTATCGAATTGCGAAACCTCTCACGACTTTGACCCAGAAGGGCATTGCCGTTGACTGGGAAGAGAAGCAAGAGAAAGCGTTCCAAACACTGAAACGAGCCTTATGAACTGCACCAATACTATTCCTCCCAGAAGGAATAGTAGACTTCGTGGTCTACTGCGATGCATCGAATCAAGGGCTCGGTTGTGTTCTAATGCAACGAGGTAAGGTCATTGCCTATGACTCAAGGCAGCTGAAGACACACGAGGTCAACTACACCATAGATGATCTTGAGTTAGGAGCAGTTGTGTTTGCTTTGAAGATCTGGAGACACTATCTATACGGTACGAAAAGCACTATCTTTACCGACCACAAAAGCCTACAACATATATTCGACCAGAAGGAGCTCAACATGAGAAAACGAAGGTGGGTCGAGCTACTCAGTGTAGGGTCAAATCAATGACTATGACTATCCATTCAAACTTGTCCACACAAATTAAGGAGGCTCAGCTCGACGCTTTGAAACCTGAAAATGTGGTGGGTGAATCCCTGAGAGGGATGGATAAGAACTTGGAAGTCAAGGGTGGCAGAGCTTTATTTTTCATGGATCGGATCTGGACACTAAAACACGGTGGCTTCAGAGACTTGGTCATGACCGAGGCGCACAACACTCGATATTCCGTCCACCCAGGTTCAGATAAGATGTATCGGGATCATAAAAAGTTATATTGGTGGCCTAACACGAAAGCAGAGATTGCTACCTTCGTGAGTAAATGCCTTACTTGCGCCAAGGTTAAGGTCGAATACCACAAACCATCAGGTTTACTTCAGCAACCGGAGATACCTGAATGGAAGTGGGAGTGGATCACGATGGACTTCATAACTAAGTTGCCCAAGAGAACGGGTGGACTTGATACCATTTGGGTCTTCGTCGATAGATTGACCAAATCCGTGCACTTCCTGCTTATGAAAGAGACTTACAAGATGGAGAAACTAACACGAACATACATTAGGGATATAGTATGACTGCACGGCATTCCCATATCCATTATCTCGGATAGAGATAGTAGATTCACTTTGAGGTTCTGGCAGTCACTACAAAGTTCCCTAGGAACTAGGCTGGACATGAGTACAACCTACCATCCGCATACCGATGGGAAAAGTGAGAGAACGATACAAACCTTGGAAGATATGTTGCGAGCCTGCGTGATCGACTTTGGGAAGGCATGTGATACTCATTTACCCCTTGTCGAATTTTCCTACAACAATAGTTATCCTACGAGCATAAAAGGCCGCTCCATTTGAAGCCCTCTATGGTAGAAAGTGCAGATCCCCTCTGTGTTGAGCTAAGGTGCGTGACACCCAGTTAGCTAAATGACGAGTACTTGACAACACTCTCACAGGTCCGGAGATCATTTGGGGAACGACAGAGAAGATCGTTCAGATTCGTGAACGACTAAAAGCCTCTAAAGACTGACAGAAAAGCTACGCAGACAGAAGAAGGAAACCTTTGGAATTCCAGGTGGGAGACCGTGTTCTTTTGAAAGTCTCACCCTGGAAGGGCTTGATACGCTTCGGAAAGCTAAATCCAAGATACGTAGGGCCTTTCGAAATTCTCGCTAGAATCGGCTCTGTAGCTTACAAACTCAATCTACCCTGCAAACTCAGTAACGTACATTCTACTTTCCACGTCTCAAACTTGAAAAACTGCCTATCCGATGAGACTCTAGTTATCCCACTCGACGAGATCGAGATCAACGAGAGCCTCAACTTCGTGGAAGAACCTGTAGAGATCATGGACAGAGAGGTCAAGCAAACGAAACAAAGCTGTATCTAGATAGTGAAGGTTCGCTGGAACTCCAAGCGAGGACCTGAATTCACTTGGGAGCGCGAGGATCAAATGAAATTAAAATATCCTCATCTTTTCGCTTAGTTATTTGTAACTGGATTGCTTAAACTCTAATTTCGGGGCAAAATTTTCTATAACGGGGGGATGATGTGACAACCCAAAATTTCTATCTTGTACAGTAAATCAATTCAATCAAAGTCAGACTAGTTTCTGCTAACTTTTAGCACTGTTTAGAGTCTGTTTGAGTGTTCTAAGCCTAGTATATTCAAGAAACGGGTGTTAGGAAGTATCTTCTAGGGTTAATGTGCAACAATCAAACCTAAAACCCCATTAAAAAGGTGTTTACAGCCAAACTTCATGAGTTTGGGCAGTAAACTTAACCTTGGTAGTGAACTCATGCTATATACATGAGTTTACATCATTTTTGATCATTTCCTTCATTTCAAGTCAAAGAAACCCCATTTCTCTCTCAAGTATCATAAGATCTTCATCCCGATCTTCCAAAAATGTAAGAATTTCTTCCTTTGATTTGTTGTTACATATCCTTATCTAGTGATTGTACATGATTTCATCCATGAAATCTATTTATTTTGATAGATCTTCAAGTGTTCTTCATTTCACCAAGAACACCAAGAACACACACTAGTGTTCCTGGACCTTAAGCACCCTATCAAGCTTCTATCTTGTAAGTACTCTTGCATTAGCTTGTTATATGCTTGAATCACTTAGTTTACACCTTGAAAACATCAAGAAATCAAGATCAAAAAAGAGTTTACGGCCAAGGCAATCTCCTTGGGCCGTAAACCCTAATATGTGGTGCAATGTTGCCACAACTCCTTGGGCCGTAAACTCATGGGGGACTTGCCATTGGGCCGCAAAATCAATAGTGAGGCCCTACAACCCTTAGATGCAACCCTATGATCTTCTAACACTTGAATCAAAGTGTTTTCCATGCTCTAGAATGTCTTTACTTGCTTAATTAGTGGTATGATCACTAATTAGATACATATATGTGTCTTTATATGTTAAATAGGATCAGTGTGTGTGTTCAAGTCTTCACTTGACACCTAGCACCTTATCCAGCACCTTCATCGAAACCACTCACTACACGTGAGTTCATACCCATTAATCTACCTTTTAAATGATTTTAAATACTTTTATGGGGGGATACAAGTTGAAACATTATAGTTATTATATCAATCATATGTGATTAATAACTACCAAACAAATGGATTTACTATAATTTTAGTTATTTTATCAATGAAACCACATCAAAATGTTTATGAAACTCTTTTACATGTTAAACTATTTATCAAACTTGTTCTTACATGACACACCTTTTCCTTTAACTCTTTTACACTTATATATTGTCCAAACCCTTTCTAATGCATATATAGTTATATAAGTAAGGTTTGAAGGACTTAGGACTGATGACACACTTTATTTCCTGTTCCTTTTTTGGTTGTGGACTTAGAGTACCCTGTTATTTGTCCGAGTGTTGTTTGATCCTTAGTTATATATTATGTATACATGTATAGACATAAAAGCTTTTATCTTAGTTCAATACACTCAGTTATACAAACAACTTTACTAGTAAATTATAATAGGTGTAGTTTAGGAAAACACTACTCATTACTTCTAGTACAATGAAACATACAAAGAGTCAGTTCATATATGAGTCAATATATACTATTATGAGAAACTGAGAGAACATACTATTATGAGAAACTAAGAGAGCATACTATAATCAGAAACAATAAATACTATACACTATACAAGAGAACATACTATGATGAGAAACAAAGAGAACACACTACATACTAGACAAAGAGAACATACAATACTCTAGTACATACATTACATATACAAGTATACAATAACATAAATGTGAACCATTGTTTGGGGCATGGCATCACTGCCATGGCCTGATTTGTATCTAAAGTCTCCTGGAGGGAGATCGTGAATTTGTGTATAGATCTATACTGGATTGGCTATCCTACACCTTGATGTTCGCTATAGTGGGACTTGTAACTCTACGGGTGCCAAATGTCATTTCTTCCGACGCCTTTCATCATCGTGTTATTAGTCGATAGTATGGTGCAATCATTTCACATTACACCTTAATTAACGACCGAATTAAGGTAGCTAGTACAACAGTAGTTACTATAATACAACACTACAATATTTTATTATTTCCCCATTGCATTCACATTGTGATCTTATCACATAAATGGTAATGTAAAAACTATATTTTTGGTTAATGATAGTCACACTTGGGAAAATACACACTCTTACAAGAAATAAACATATATAACATTTGTTGCCTTGGTATAAGGCTACGTTTAGTAGAAAATATAGGATTTTCTAGGAGATACAAACATTTATAAACTTATATATCAAACACTTCCAAACCTTTTCATACAAACAATGACACTAAAATGCTTATGAACTCACCAGCTTTAAAGTTGATCAACTCTTTAAAAATAACTTCTATTCTCAGGTCATCAGTAGACAGGTACCAATGCCATGTTTTTTTTGAGAAGATGGAGCTCCTTCAAGACTCTTCTTTTATTTTGATTTACATTTTTGGTGTCTTATAAACTTCACCGAACACACTTGTATTAAATTATATTATTAATGCAATGAATGATGTTGTTGCTTGTTTACTACTATGCTTTGTTGTGATACTGAACATGACGTCCTCCACCCCTGAACGTTTCATCCGTTCCGGTTTTAAGGTGTGACACACGATTTTGGTTTAACGTCTACTACGACTTTTGTTTAGATCATAAAGGCTAAAAAGTAGTTTATCAAAAATTCACTTTTTACGATATGCGGAGCCGTGCCGGTTTTGTCGCAAAACTACGACAGGTCATAACTTCTTCGTTATAAGTCAGATTTCAGCGTTATTTCTATGCACCGAATCCTTGTGACATATACTATAACTTGGTTAAGATTATTTACTCTAAATAATCTTAAAACAAAAAGTCATTTTTTGATGCTTACTGTCTTTAAATTGACATGTCCGAATCTGCGGACGTTACACCACAATACTGGAAAGAGGTTAGTAAGGACACTAGGGAATGAGTGAAGCTGAGTCATACCTTGGAGATGGTTAGGTTTGAGTTGCACAGTCGATTCTTCATTTGAAACCCTAGTTAAACTCTCACCCTTCTCTCTCGGCATAAGAAAAACAAAAACGACAATAATGGATTCTTATAATCGGGATTAAGGATATAAAAGGTTGGAGATCGAAATCCTTTCAAAAAAAATTAATTTTGCAGGTTCTAAATTAGAAAAAATGGATGCTCACAACGTGTGTGGGGTTGGAGGCGGACGAAGACATAAAAATCTCATATAGCAATTTTAGCCCCTCGGGTTTGGCAAGATTCCAATAATACTACATGCACAAATTATCAAATGTTTGGAATATGTATTGATTAAATATCAAATGTTTGGCATGTGAGTGCGAGTAATTTATATTCATTGTTTAGTTTGTTACGTGTGACTAAAAATAAATAGTAATCATGAGATACAAAACCAACACATACCATTGTCATATTCGTCCCCTCTACAACCACTACCTTCTCCAACAACCGCTATAATCATATATGATTAATTATTTTGTGAATAGACATATATATATATATAATCATTTATCATTAGACATATATGTACAAACATGTATATACATTTCCTCTATATAATCATTTATGATTATGTATTATCCAATCATGTCGATACGCTTGAGCATTAAAACGACAAATGATAAATATGTGGCTGATGTTAAATCTCAAGATCTATAATTTTTCAGAATCTTAAAGTAATTGTCCTCTTTTGTCTCTCTCTCTCTCTCTCTCTCTCTCTCTCTATATATATATATATATATATATATATATATATATATATATATATATATATATATATATATATAAAATCAAAAATCTGGTTTCATAAGTTTAAATATTGATAATACACAGAAAAAAAAGCATAGATCAATCTAAATACATTAAAGCAAACAAACGTATAAAAATAAGTTAATCCAAATATATTATAAAGAAAAAATAAAATATAATAAAAAGAAAATATAGTTTTAGATGAATATAAATGTATAAAGATCAAACTAAGTTGAGGATTTTGAGATATTGGAGTGTTAAATGTATCAATATTAGGATCACTTAGTAAATAACATTGAGTATCAACTTGGTACTTAAAAAAATATTATCATTTTATCATCTAAATCAGTTACGGTTTTTAAAAGTCCAATATAATATGTTTAACCGGATTTTTGTAAAAGCAACATGAATTGGAGTCCATAAATGGGTGTAAAGTGACTCCTAGTTGAACCTTTCTTTTCTCCAAGTGTAGGCCCTTAGACCCGTTTTTTAAAACAATTGAGATACATATATATTATTTATTTAAAACAATTGAGATACATATATTATTATTTATTTTTGTATGAGTTCCTTTCTACTAACAAACAAAGTTTTGGTTTATGAAGATATCCGAGAATATTCCTTTGATCCCCAAACGTAGCGACAGGTTCCATTACACTTGTGTGATATCCAATGGCAAGTACTTTACCGAATCTTACTTACATTTTGCTCCAACAAAGTCATACATTGACTATTAATTGTTTAACGTGTTCAATTAGTTTAAAACGTATTTCATTAATTATGATAATTATAGAAGTAAACAGAAGTTAGGAAAGAGAACGTGCCAACACGTTTTGTACTTTGAATATCCTTTCGAATTTAGGATATTCCTTGGAATGTAATGTGCTTTCTAGAATTTTTGGGCAATTTTATGAGGATATAACATGAATAGGACTTGTAGGTGAGGTAACCTATTTTGTACGTAGGGGTTGTTTATTAAATAAGTCTAAATATCACATTCAATACTTAATTGAATGGTTCTAACATATTAATGAATAACAGATGATAATATGTCTTAACCGTTAGCAGCAGTTCAAAGGTAAATAAATCAGTATTTGAAACTTGAGAGTATATCAAAAAGTTGATGCATCGCTTGATTCTCTATATTTGGCATGTCAATTTGCAGTCAATGTCGTTTCTAGGAATGTATATTGGCATTACGTTGGTCTTTAGTTGGATAAAATATAGGGGCCTGGGGGTGACTTTGGAGATGAACCGGTGCTGTTTGTAACCTTGTGAACGAGTCTTGTTGCCATCTTAATGTATTTGCAGTCTTGTTTTTGCCTTTTTTTTTTATTTTTTTGAAATAGCAAATATGTTGATTTCAAAAACTAAAGCATAGCAAGTTGCTAGCTTAGGGAAAAGACAAAGTACAAGAGATACAAAATAATGCTTACGTATTAGGAATAAAGACATAAGCAAAAGGAGAACAACTTCTTTCTACCAAACCGCCACCCACCTTTTCTCCAAATTTCCACCGTTCCTAGGTTTGAATGATTATGATGTCTGTAGTTCTAGTCGGATTAGGACCAATCTTTTGGAATGTTTTTTTTCGTTTCGGCACCCCAAATATTTCATAATGTGGCGTAAAATATCATGACTCTAATTTCACTTTTCGTTGGGCAGTTCCCTACTTGGCAGCATAATCTATATATTCTCGAATCGATCCAAATTGGAGTTGTTGTAAATCACACCAACGAAGTATCCAAAACCATACTGCTTTTGAAAAGTTGTATTCTATTAAGAGATGATTTGTTATTTTGGTGTTAATGTTACATAGATGTCAATTTTTTGATTGGACCAAGATACCCCTCCGACAGAGGGCATAGCAACTGTAATCTTCCTTAATACAGCTCGCTAAATGAAACATTTCACCTTGAGGGGAATGAGTTCAGACCAAACTATATGATATCCACGTGTAAGCTTCAGTTTTGTGTCCACCAATCTTCACATAGTCGTTACAATATAAACTCCATGAATGATGAGGTTGAACTTAAAACCAATTGAGGAAGGATTATTGAGATCATTAGAAGCAAATAACAGATAGAATTCGTTCAGTTCTGATACACATCCATCATTCGTTGGGTTGTTTTTCCACTGCCACAAGAACCCAGTGCTACATAATCGATCCATGAGAGTACACCTTTTGATCAATTCTAATTGATACAAATGTGGAAATCGTAATTGAAAGCAAGTAATTCCACACCAAATGTCTTCCAAAAAATTATTTTGCAAGTGGAGTTGGGGACGATGGAAATGAGGTTCTTGGGGCTTACGTTTAATTGATTAAGATTTTGGATTGCCTTCAATATATTACTCCATACTATAGATGTGTTTCTTTTGGATAGATAATTTGAAGGTTGCCTCCTTAGATTTCGGATGCCTTCAACAACTTCTGCCCATATAGTGTCTGACTCGTTTTTAATCTCCACCACCATTTTAGTAGCAGAGCCATATTTTGAGCACTTAGAGTTCTAACTCCCAGACCCCTTTCTTTCATGTGTGCAACCACAGTGGGCCAATCTACCCAGTGGGTTTTATTTTTGTTGCCAAAGCCACCCTATATGAATCTTAGTCTCTTTTTCTTTAAACATTCCAGTATTCCATGTGGTGCCTTAAACAGTGATAGGTAATAAGTGGGTAGGCTACTAAGAATAGATTTTGTGAGTGTCATCCTTCCTCCAAAAGATACTATGTGTGCATTCTAATTTGAGAGCTTGCTTAAAATTTCTCTATTTGCGGTTTCCAAATTATTTTTGAGAAGCATATTAGCATCGAAGGGGACTCCAAGATACTTAAAAGGGAAGTAGCTATTTGAACAACCAAGTATATGAGCATTGTTTTGTATTTCCGCTTCTGAGGTACGTATGCCAAACAATCCAGATTTTTGAAACTTTACTTTCAGCCCTGAAGCTGTTTTAAAACACTTTAGGATGTGTGACATATTTTTTGATGCTTCTACGAACCTATGTTCTCACAAAAATGGCATCATTAGCGTATAATAAGTGAGAGACTGTATGAAGCATTTGAGCAATCACACTTGGGGTGCTAGGCTCACAAGGTTTCAAGGATCATAATCAACAACAAGGTAAGTTATTGTATCTTTCATTCAAGTTAAAAATGTTCCTCATGTATGCTAGATAGGAATATAACCTTGGAATTCAACTTTGCATGATAATTATACAAAATAGATCCAAGGTTATTAGGGTTGCATGTACACTTAGGAAGTGTTAGAATGATCAAAACCCATCAGTGGTATCAGAGCCTAGGCTTGTTTGTTGATTTTTTGTGCAAACTGCTTGAAAAAATCGATTTTCTGTTTTCTACTCGTATGAACCCGTCGAGTCCATGGGGGGACTCGGCGAGTCCATGAACAAATGCAAGCTACTCGTCGAGTTTGTTCTTGCACTCGACGAGTAGAGGCTGCAGTTTTCAGAATTTCGACATTTGTTGCCGGAAATGGACTAGAAACATTACCCTAAACTTTTTTGGTGTTTTAAAACTTGTTTTAGATGGTGTAATGTTTATGCTAATCCATTTGCAATGGAAATTATCAAAATGACAAGTTTTTAATTGTAATTTTTTATTCTTGAAATGTCCATATTCATGTTCTTGAACTTATGAAGATTAGATGATCATAGGAATTGCTTGTAACTTTCATGGTAGTTTAATTCATGATCATAATGTGTTTTAATGGAGTCCATAACTTGTCCTCAAGTTATGGAAAACCAAAAGTCACACTTTTATTAAAGCCATTAAAAGAACACAAGAGTTATAAAACTGAAGAGTCTTCATTTTTATTACTCAATTAATTCATAAGTATTTAAGTGTCATTGTCTTGCTTTGAAAAGTTGTTTTAAAATTCATGTAAACCTTTAAATGAAAATGTTGTTGTAAGTATGAAAAGCCTTAGAAAGTCCCTTATTTTCTATTAGTTTGAGATGTAGTCTTCTACCAAGACCCGAATGTTTTGTTATGACAATGTAGTCTTCTACCAAGACCCGTATGTTTTGTTATGACAATGTAGTCTTCTACCAAGAACCGAATGTTTTGTAAATAAAATGATAGTTTTTCCTTCTTTTTGACTACTACAAACAGTAATTAGTCTAACTCATCGTTTATGTGAATATATCACAAAATAAAGTAAACAGGAAAAATGTTCTCGTGTAAGTGTTGTCACTGGGTACTAGGACTAACGCAACATCGCAATAAGCGAAAAGTATAACCTAATGAACATTCCGAAGATTGTCCACTTGTCCTCTGTAGCAGCAGCAGGTGGGTGGAGGGGTTAGCCCCTGCTATCGATCTACCTAATATAAATAGTAACCATAGACCTCCGTAGATGGTCATCGACCACTGGTGCTAATCAGCGGGGTTCGGAATGGTTAGTCCCGCCGAGATATCCCATTGAACCGGGATAGGAAAGATAATTTACACAGAAAGTTCTAATAAATCATCCTCGTAGTTCTAAGTACAAATATCTAGGTAAGTGAATACAGGATAATGCACCTATGTAACCGTGTTCATGTATGGTATTTATGTAAGTGTGTTCATGTAATAGATAAGTATATGTAAACATATTCATGTATCAGGTAAGCATATGTATATGTACTCATGTATCAGGTAATGTACTGGTATAGACTCATGAATGAACTGACTCTTGTGTGATTCCTTGTAATAGGAATAATGTTTGATATCTTCAAATTATCCCTATGATAATTTACTGAAATGTAATTGGTTGATCAAGTAGGTTTATACACTCTTACTACTCAAGGGTGTGGGAAACTAAATGAAAGATGTAAACTATAACATCAATACACATATAATAATATAAGTGTATATGCATAGTTTAGTTGAAGAATGTAAAATGGTTTTGTAAGATATCTAAGGGTTTTGAAAAAATATAAAAGTGACTTGATGTCATTTTGATAAACATTTCAAAAGTAATACATTTGATAACAAAGTATTTTAAAGATAGAAAACCATTTCATGCATCACATTTTGTAGTATGTGAAATCTGTTGAATGAAAACACAGTTATAAAATACATATAGATGATTTAATAACATGTTGTTTTCTACTTGTATCCCCCCATTAAAGCATTTAAAATTATTTAAAACATTGATTAGGGGTATGAACTCACCTGTAGATGTGGTTTGGATGAACTGGGTGGTGTAGGATTGTTAGGTGTCAAGTGAGGACTTGTACACACACTACGATCCTAATGAACATATAATCACACATATATGCACTCAATTAGTCTTAAATTACTAATTGATAATGTTAAGACATCCTAGACATAATAAACACTTTATATAAGTGTTTTAAGCCGTAAGGATTGCATCTAAGCTATTGTGGGACAAGGTACTTGGGTTTAGGGTTCCAAAGGACCTCATATATGAGTTTACTCTCCATATAACATCACACATGGAGTTTACGGTTCTAAAATCTTGAGTTTACGGCCGTAAACTCCCAAGATTGGTGGTATTTTGTGTTTTGAAGTTCTAAATTATCCCTAGAATTATTCCAACTTGGTGGTTCAATTCTTGGAAGGGTTTAAGGCATAGAAACACCCCTTTGAGGAGTTTACGGCCTTAAGGCCATTTCCTTTAGAGTTTGCGGCCGTAAACTCTTAAGGATGGGTGTTTTTGATGCTTTCAAGTCTCTTGCACAAGTGGTATAGGTGTTAGATTTTTATCCTAAGCATATGAAGGCCTTAGGCACACTTTGGTGCCTTTGTTTGACGTTCACGGCCCAAGAACCTTATTACGGCCGTGAACTCACTTTGAGGGGTGTTTTTGATGTGTTTTGGTCCTTCATTTAAGTGGAAACAATTCCTAGCAATTGTCTAAGGCTTTAGGTGCCTTAAAAGCACCCTTTTGTGCATGATTTTGGAGTTCACGGTCCAAGATCATCTTGGGCTGTGAACTCCCAAACTTGGGTGATTCTTTGATGTTTTCTTGTCCCTAATACACTCCTATACAAGTCCAAGGTAGTATCATATCACAAGGGAAGGTCTAGGCTTTGTTTCGGGAGTTTACTGCCCAAGAACACCTTGGGGAGTAAACTCCTAAATCTAGTGATTTAGCTAAGTAAATCATGTTATAAACACATATTAAGCTTTCTAACACTACTAGAAAGAGGTACTCATGATTTGGGATAAAAACCCGAAGATCCGTGAGAGAGAAAATGGCTTTTCTCTAGTTGGAAATGCGAATAATGATTGAATTTGGTTCAGAATTTTATTTATAGTCCTGAGATATTTTTGGCAGAAAATATTTTTATTCCCAAAATGATCTCTAATATAATAGAGTGTTGGAATAAAAGTGTTGCACAAAACCCTAGTGCACCCACTCTCCTGATATTTCCTGAAGTGTAAATCCTGAATTACTCAGACTTACACGAAAAAGTCTGAAAATTAACTGTGACTGCTATAACTTCTATTGAAGTGATATAGTTTGTATAGAATGGAAATTTCGGGTTGTCACACTAGTACGCCTTATTCACGAAGCCAGTCTATAAGGGGGGTATAAGGTTGTTGCCTATAAAATGGCAACTTAATGGGTGTCCACTCTCACCCACCGCTTCCTTGATTGGTGGAGGGTCGTTAGCCGAACGGGTAGGACAAAGACTTATAAATTCTCATTAAAAGTATGATGAGTATTATAAAGTAACTAAAATGTTTTATTAAATTCCCAATCTTAGTTACAGTAGGAAAAATGTGAATAAGGTGCTAATCCATGAAATTACACTTTACACTTTGTTTAAGTCGTTAGTGGAGCGTGTGTGGTTAACTGGCACACTAACTTGGACTTAACAAGGTAGGTAAACGGTGACTTAAGGTTTCACATAGTATTGGTGGAGCGTGTGTGGTTTACCGGCACATCGATTGAGTGATAAACTTTAAGGGTTCCAAGTGATTTGCATGGTTACTTCACACCTCGTTTTGTGATCATCGATATCCCAGTCACAAAACTTGGAGGGCACACTCGAGATTGAAACATGCCTTTGAAAAGTTCATTGAATCTCAAAATAATCTAGGAATTTCTAAGAACCAATTAAAAACCTAATGTTTATATTTCGTTTTTCATGGTGGAAATTGGTGAATCTTCATTCACCTACCTTTCAAATATGTTATAGCTTGGATTACGACATACCTCTTCTAAGTTATAATATATTGTGATTGGATCCTAGCCTTAATATTACATTTGGGTGTTTTATTAAGGACTCTCTTAATATCTAAACTAATATTGTCCTTTTCTTTCAAATGTCTTCCAACAATGCTGCTTCTGGCTCTAACCCTAATGGCTCCTTTACCCTTATGAACTTATGTGGGAAAGTCACTTTTTATGGATCCAACTTCAATGAATGGATCAGAAACATCAGGATGATTACCGGCTACGAGGACAAAGAATATTTCCTCGATAAGGAGCTTAAGGATATAGATGAGACCACTGCAACTCCCTAGGAGATCGCTGACTTCCAGGCACATGAAAGGGATGCTACCAAAGTGGCATGCATCATGTTGGCCACGATGACAGCAGAACTCCAAAAGTCCTATGAAGACTACTACCCTTTTGAAATTCACCAAGATCTGATGGAAAGATACCATCAAAGTGCATGACAAGAAAGGTATGAAATCATCTGCTCCATGATAACAACCATGATGAAGGATGGAGAGTCTGTCACAAGCCACATGCAGAAAATGCAAAGGTATGTGGATCGTTTGTTGAAGCTTAATGTGAACTTCCCTGAGGAGCTTGCAATAGATATCATTTTGCACTCCTAACCATCGTGCTATGATCAATTCCGCATGACATATCACATGAATAAGGAAGAGGTCACACTCAACAAACTTCAGGGACTCCTCAAGACTGCATAAATAGGTCTTAAGGGTAAGTCGGTTGTTAACACTCCTACTCCAAACTCTGCCCCTATCTTGGCAATCGGGAAAGGTAGAGGGAAGAAAAGGAAGAGCTCTTCGAAGGGTACCAAGGCTAGGACCCTTGATGGCTCTTCTTCAAGTGGAACCAAGAAAGGTTTCGTTACTCGTTCTTCTGACCAAAAAGAGGCTGAATGCTTCTATAGTCATGAAAAGTCACATTGGAAGCGGAACTGCCCAAAGTACCAGCAAGATGTGAAGGATGGGAAAGTTAAACCCAACCATGCAGGTATTTACACTGTCTTATCTAATAACTCACCCCATTCTAACTCTTGGGTCCTTGATACCGGTTATGATATTCATATCTGTTCTGATTTGTAGGGACTAAAAAGAAGTGAGAATGTGGAGCATGGAAGAATAAACTTAATCATGGGGAATAGGAAAGCTTTACCTGTCACCAAGATTGGAGTTTATACTTTATCGCTAAGTAGTGGGTTTAGTTTAGATTTGAATAAATGTTGTTATTCGCCAGAAATGGTAAGAAATATTATTTCCTTTCATGCATTGTATAAACAAGGTTTTACCTTTTCATTTGATAATGAAGTTGGTTCGATTAATGCTTTCTTTAATAATGTTATTTATTTTAAAGCATTACCTTGTGATGGTGTGTATGAAACTGTATCTGTGGTTGGTAACTTAGGAAATAATGTTTTGTGTATTGATTCTGTTAATGATAATAACTTGGATAAAGCATCATTATGGCATTGTTGTCTTGGACATATAAGCAAGAAACGCATAGGCCAACTCCAAAAGGATGGAGTCTTGGAGTCATTTGACCTAAGGTCAGATGATAGTTGCGAATCATGCTTACTTGGAAAAATGATAGAGTGACCCTTCACAAGTTCTTGTGAGAGGGGTGAAGGTTTGTTGGATCTTGTACACACGGATGTGTGTGGACCCTTCTAATATGCCACAAGGGATGCTAATCGTTATTATTTGACTTTTACTGATGATTACAGTAGATATGGATATGTCTACTTAATCAAGCATAAGTCAGAGACTTTCGAAAGGTTTAAAGAGTTTAAACAGGAAGTCGAGAATCAATTGGGCAGGAACATTAAGATGCTTCGATCCGATCGAGGTGGTGAGTATCTTAGTTCAGAGTTCCTCGACTATCTTAGGGAATGTGGGATTGCCTCACAATTGACACCTCCCAGGACACCGCAATTGAATGGTGTGGCTGAGAGGCGTAATCGAACCTTGTTGGACATGGTTCATTCCATGAAGAGTTGAGCTTCGCTACCAATCTCATTTCCGGGGTATGCGTTAGAGACTGCCTCCCATATCCTTAATCTGGTCCCTACAAAGAAAGTTGCCAAAACTCCTCATGAGATGTGGATTGGTAAAGTACCCAAACTAGACCACATCAAGATTTGGGGTTGCTAGACTTTCGTGAGACGCGAGACTCATGATAAGCTCGAACTTCGAAGCGAGAGGTGTATCTTCATTGGCTACCCACAGCAATCCTTTGGGTACCTCTTCTACAGACCTAGTGAAAATGTGGTCTTTGTAGCAAGGAGGGCTGTCTTTTGAGAAAGAGAGTTTATAAGCCAAGGAGACAGTGGGAGGCAAGTTGACCTTGAAGAAATTCAAGAGTCAAGTGGTGAAGGAACTTCAAACCCTAGCACTCAACTTGAGGAGGAAACTCTTGTTGAGCCAATTGACAAGTCTGTACCTCTGAGGCGTTCCACAAGGGTTAGGAATGCACCTGAGCATTACTATGGATTCCATATTACTGCGGAAGGTGATACACTTATCAGTGATGAGACAATGATAGGTATGGGTGAACCTAACAGTTACGTGGAAGCCATGGCAGACCCTGAGTCGGCCAAGTGGAAAGAGGCAATGGACAGCGAGATACAGTCCATTTATGAAAATCAAGTTTGGAACTTGGTTGAGAATGTACCAGGTCGTAAGATTGTAGGGTGCAAATGGATCTTCAAGAGGAAGACCGACATGGATGGTAATGTACACACTTATAAGGCACGACTGGTTGCAAAGGGTTTCTCACAAACTCCGGGACTTGATTATGATGAGACTTTTTCTCCATTGACCAAGATTAAGTCTATTAGGGTTCTGTTAGCCATACTGCATTTCATGACTATGAAATTTGTCAAATGGATGTCAAAACTGCTTTCCTTAATGGAAAGTTGGCTGAGGATGTTTACATGAGTTAGCCAGAGGGTTTTGTCAATACAGAGTACCCTAATAGAGTGTGTAAGCTTGAGAAATCCATTTATGGATTAAAGCAAGCACCTCGCAGATGGAATCTTTGCTTTGATGGGAAAGTCAAAGAATTTGGCTTTTCTAGGAGTGAAGATGAATCTTGTGTATATGTCAAGGCTAGTGGGAGTATAGTTAGCTATTTGGTGTTGTATGTGGATGACATACTACTCAATGGAAATGACATCCCAACTCTATAGGAAGTTAAGTCCTAGATTGGGAAGTGTTTCTCTATTAAGGCCCTAGGAGAAGCTGCCTATATTCTAGGGATAAGGATCTTGAGAGACCGGAGTAAAAGACTAATTGGACTTAGTCAGAGTACCTACTTGGATAAAGTGCTGAAGAGATTCGACATGCAAGACTCCAAGAAAAGAGAGTTACCCATCCAGAGTAACACCAGATTGAGTAAGACACAAAGCCCTAGTACTGAGGCTGAGATAGCAGAAATGAGTCGAATACCTTATGCTTCGGCTGTAGGATCGATCATGTATGCTATGATGTGTACTCGACCTGATGTAGCCTTTGCCTTGAGTATGGTTAGCAGGTATCAGGGGAACCCTGGCAAGGCACACTGGACGACGGTAAAGAATATCCTCAAGTACCAACGGAGGACTACGGACTAGGTTCTTACCCTCGGTGGGAGTGATGACTGTAGAGTTGTAGGGTATAGTGATGCTAGCTTTCAGACTGATAGGGATAATTTCCGCTCTCAGTCAGGCTGGGTCTTTACCTTAAACGGAGGAGCAATTTCTTGGAAGAGTTCCAAGCAAGAGACAGTGGTTGATTCAACTTGCGATTTAGAGTATATAGCAGCGAACGAGGCAACAAACGAGGCGATATGGCTGAAGAACTTCATTGGAGACCTTGGAGTTGTACCATCTATTAAGGAGCCAATGGAAATTTTCTATGATAGTGAAAGTGCTGTTGCCTTAGCTAAGGAACCAAGGGATCACGGGAGATCCAGACACATCGACAGAAAATACCATTTCATCAGACATCGAATAGAAGAAGGACTCCTCGTGGCAAAGAGAGTATCATCGGATGAGAATCCAGCAGTTCCCCTCATGCAGGGACTGACTCGGGTTAAGCATCTCCAGCATGCTCAGAGAATAGGGCTGAAGGATGATATTAGATTTAGTAGTTAGATAACCTTGAAATTTGTAAAGTGTAATTGACATTAGATGATGAATAAAAGTTCTTTTATTTATGATTAAAGTGTTGCTATCTCTTGTCGATTGTTTACTATATTTCTTTTGCATGTTTTGACTTCCAGAATAATTATGTTTGGTATATCATATTATTCGAACCTCCACAGTTGGTAATATGTCGGAAGTAGGTATGAATCAAGACTGTCATGATTGGTTGCAGAGGTCTAAGGTGTTGGACATGGCTACAAAATCATGAGTACTCATAAGTTCTGAGCATTGGACTCAAACCACGCTCACTGGAATCACTTCATGGAATTTATCTCGAGTGATCGTGAGATGGTAATATCATATAAGTCTTCAAACCTAAAGATATGATTTGTTACTTATGAGTTGGTTATGCATTGACTGTACGAAAACGCATAGGTAACTCGATGTTATAAAATGTGCTTTTGTGTATAATTCAATGAGTAGTAGAACAAACATATGAGTCGAAGTTTATCTATTCCTTCTTGGATTAGAAGCTGATATCTAGGCCCCTCGATGATTTTGTTTTGACCTATGTATCAGGAAACAAACTGCTGGACAATAAGTAAGACATTGTTCCATGTATTTGTCCGGCTGATATCCAGAACAGAGGATTATATGATCACTTATCTTAAATGGCATATCATCATCTTCCCAGTTCCGAGAAACCTTGAAAGAGCTACGATTGCTGATCGGTTCCTGAAGTCATACTTGCAGTTATGGTTATTAGACTTATCCAAGTGGGAGACTGTTAGGTAAGGTGTCCAAGTGCATAACTATTTCTGGTATGTACTTGACCCGAACCGGCATGGTCCATTTGGGTTGCATGGCACCATGCAATTGGATAGACTAAATGACAGAATTAACACTTGTGGTTTATTAACATATTATAAGTTCTAATATATTAATAGTATTATTTAATTAGTTTGATCAAGAATTAATTTAGAATAAATTAAGTGATCAAAAGATAACTAATTAAATATATGGGTTGATTATGTAAATCATCCATAACTTGTATAGTGGATTAAGAGGCTCCATGGATTATCAAGTTGGGTTAAACCCACAGGATGCTCCATGGATGCTCCATGGGAGTTACAAACCCATGGGTCATGGAAATAAAAAGTCATGACACATTATGGTTTACATGGTGTAACCGTAGATGTGTTAGCACTATATAAGGAACCCATTCTCCACCAAAATCAGCTACACAAGAACAAGTGAGGGCTTAGCCGATTTTTCAAGTGTGCGTATTCTCTCAAAAGTTTACTCCTTTGCATTTGGTGTTGTGTGAAGAATTTGAGGCATCACACTCGGGGTGCTAGGCTCACAAGGTTTCAAGGATCATAATCAACAACAAGGTAAGTTATTCTATCTTTCATTCAAGTTAAAAATGTTCCCCATGTATGCTAGATAGGAATATAACCTTGGAATTCAACTTTGCATGATAATTAGACAAACATAGATCCAAGGTTATTAGGGTTGCATGTACACTTAGGAAGTGTTAGAATATTCAAAACCCATCACTATATGCCCGTCATGAGGAAGCTAAATAACATGAAATAAAAGATTTAAACAAGCACCTTCGATCACCACGTGGAGGCCCTCCATGGCTAAGAATAAATTTTAAAGCTTATATATGTGTTTTCACGACAACTTGACAAGTTGGAAGGCTCCAACTCGTTGTGTAGAGTTTCAATGGCCCTCGCATTTTCAAGCTCTACTTGATGAGTTAGAAGGCCCCAACTTAACGAGTTGACGACTGTTTATGAAACCCTAATTTCTAGGGTATTGCACCCTATTTAAAGAACTTATGACTTATTTGTGGTCTCCCTCATCGTTCCCTTAGTCCAGAGAAAACCCTAATCGTGCCTCTTTCCCTATTTTGAGTGTTTGTGAGCTTACAGAGTGTTATTTGGTGCATTTCTTGAAGAAGCTTGAAGTGATTAGTGCATAGTTGAAGGAAGAGGATGTAGATCCGACATTTACACTGTGGTAGCAACCATTTGGAGGTAAAAAGTCCTTACATCGACTTTTTGTTTCTTAGTTCTTCTCCAATGGAAGTTAAGTGACTTTTTAGCCCATTTTGGAACCATTTTTGGAGTTGAACATGATTTTATGTTGTGACTTAAGATCTGGACACCTCTAGGCCTCCTTAGGCCTAAAGAATCAAGCTTTATCAAGCTTTGGCCATCCTCCATACCCTAAACCTGTTATTAAGCTTCATATGAGTGTTTTAACCCCTTTGATGCCATGCATGGATGTAAAGTCAGCAACTTTACATGGTATCTTAACCCTAGCGGACTAGATCTGTAGTTGGGGCTTTGGATTTGACTAGAAAGTACTGAATATGAAAAAGTTGAAGGAACTCGAAGAGTGGCTTAGCCAAGTCAGCGAGTTGAGTCGACTTTTCCCGCTTTCTGGATTCTGAATAAACTCGGTGAGTTGATGAGATAACTCGAAGAGTTAGTAATGGTTTTTCCCGGTTTTACGGAGTTCTGAAGGAACTCGACGAGTTGCTAGTTGCACTCGATGAGTTAGGTCAGCATGCATTGTTGACCTTCACTGTTTGACTTCTGAGGGTATTTTGGTTATTTGTATAAGACCCCGTTTATTTATTAGATAAATAGACAATCTAATAAATTAATAGTAGCCCTAAAATAGATAACTACATATAAAAGGATGGTCTCGAAGAGCTAATTGTCACAATTTTAGAAGTCTGGGGTTAAGGTGTAAGTTTTAGATTAATTTCGTAAACATTTATGAAGGCAGAGACTAATTTGTGATTTATTGGAACTTAATTTGAAGAGATTTTAGTGGCTTAGGGGCTGAATCGTAACATATCGACTTTACTTAAAAATAATTGCCGAGGGAGGGGCCACTTAGTAAAATATGGGACTTATTTTGTAAGGGAGTTACATGGATGGAGTTGAAAGGGTAAATGTTGGATTACATTTGAAAGAAAAAGGTAGGGGAGGGAATGTTGTTGCCATTATGGCAAACTTTTGGAATAGGGTAGGGTATTTAAAGGTTGTGTAACCCTAACCCTAGAGGCCTTCCATTAGCCGTCGCTCTCTTTCTATACATCTTCAACCTCCGTCGGCATCTCCTTGCTGATGCTCGACCCACCGGTGTCTATGTTGCCAGAAGAGATGTGGACGATTTAGCGGCTATCGGGAGGGAACGCCAAGATCATGGAGGGTGCTGCCAAACCCTCGTCGCCTTGCTGCTATCGCTGCTGCCATTTCCGATGAGAAGAAAGGCTGAGGATCGGAGCCGAACGTCGGGAATCGCTTTCATTCAACCAAAGTCGTCGAGAAACCGTTGATTCTCATCTAACCGCCTCCACCCCAGCTGTATTCACTTCTTCTTCTTCTGTTCATCATCGATGCGTCTCAGCTTCGTTGACGCCGCCATGACTGCCACCATTATGCCGCTCATGGTGTTGTTGCTGTCGTTATGCACTACCGGTGGTGGTTGTGTCCAGAATCTCGAGGAAGGGTTTGTTGTGTGTGTTGATTGACTGGGAACCAACAAAAAACCACCGCACGGTGGTGGTTGCCATCGTAAAATCATCACTGTCGTTGGCCACCACTAGGTCATTATCTATATGTGTTTGTATTAGTGTGTGTGTGGATGATTATTAGAATTAGCATTGTAAAATGTAACTATAAAAAAGCATAATGAAAAGAAATTGAAAACCACCACCAGCCGCCGTGTAGGGTGGCGGTATGCTTGCCTCGTTGAGTTTGATTCGTTTAGGTTGCTTGAAACCCTGATAGGCCTTGTATGCCCTAATGGACCCTAATTGACCCAATAAAATCCTAATGGGCATAATGATATTCTAGTGTGCCTAGTAGGCCCAATAAAGCCTTAATTGACCTAAAAGCCCAACAAATTGATAAATGGGCTAGTATTTGGGTTGTAAACCCTAATTAGGGTTTG